>NC_079193.1:369808263-370028263 GCF_029499605.1 Hyla sarda | reverse complement strand
TTATCTTTCAAGTTAGTAGGTCTTCTATAGGCCATAATGGGAGGTGATTTTAATTCTGGAATATGTGTATATCCCTCAAGCAGATTCCAATACTTCCTAACAATTCTGCCGATTTCAGGGGAAAGATCATTATACGTGGAAACAAACGCTATGCGTGGATCTGTGGGCGTCCTACTCCGTCCAGAAATAAGTCCCCTTTGTGTCCTGTCAATCCTGTCCTTTTGCCTCACTATTAATCCCATGGGGTATCCCCTGTTCCTAAAGTTTTGAACCATTTCATCCAGAGCCTTGTCATATTTCTCTTCCGAGTCCGTGACCCTCCTTGCCCTAAGCAATTGGCTATAGGGCAAGGAGTTCACCATGGATCTATGGGTGGTATGGGGGTATTGCACATAAATCCGTAATCAAGTAGTACATATAAATATATATATATATATATATATATATATATATATATATATATAAGCACCATTATAAGTAAAAGTAACATACATACAAACAGTATAAAAAGTGCAACACTGCAAGTCAATAAGGTGCTATATATTACGATGTATAGGCAATCTATACATCGGAAAAGAAAGTAATGGTACAAATAATGCTATGCAAAATACCCACAACAGATATAACAGTCACTAAGAAGCTGCAGGGACCAGGGTGCCGCCACTCCAATGCGCGTTTCGGCACGCTGACCTTCGTCCTATCTATCTATGCGATCATCCTATCTATTGCAGAGATGGAGCGGATTTCTCCTGCGCTCGCATCGCTACACTATATTCCGGCTGGACAGTGATGTGAATAGAATAGATAGTATATCAGGGAAGCAGTTCCAGCAGGTAGTATGGCCGGAAAAGGCACTAGCCTTAGTGCAAAACGGAGCTTGTTGCCGCTTGTACCCCCCCCCCCCCCCACTCCTTCCCTCTCCCCTATTCATGTATTTATGTGAGTATTCTATGCAATAAAGCAAGAAGACGGAATTGGTGAGTGACCAGTTTTTCTTATCTTCTTTTGAGTATACTTGCACCTTTGCCAATACCTGAGCACCACCATTACTCCACCTGCAAAGTAGATCCATAACCGAGAGACTGGATTACCAATTGCTCACAGTGCCATAGGAACCTTTCTTGCATTTAGAATTCACATCACTTATTCATATTCCCCGCAGAGAGAGGTGATTGGCCAGATGGTTACAGCCAATCACAGCTCCCTGCAGGAAATATGAATTATAGGTATATATACGGTAGTGGTACCAGAGAACAGTGGCACCAGAGAAGAGCTTACATTATACAGGACGATCGCAGCGGGTGTCGGGAGTGACACCAGCTGTGATCTTTCCTTAACTGCAGGTACTACTGCTCCCAACATGGAGCACACTGTTTCATTCTGGGAACTGTAGTACCTGCATTAATAGATAATTTGCAACAGGTGTCAGAAGTGACCGCTGCGATCTGTCTATTAATGCAGGTACTACAGCTCCCAGCATGGAGCAGAGTGTGCTCCATGTTGGGAGCAGTAGTACCTGCAGTCAAGGACAGATCACAGTGGGTGTCACTCCTGTCACCCTCTGCAATCGTCCTATCTATTGCAGAGATGAGAGCGCAGGAGAAATCCGCTCGCATCTATACATTATACAGGACGATCGCAGTGGGTGTCGCTAATTAAGAAATTCATTGTTTCGAATCGAGTTAAAGTTCGGATTCAGTCCGAATCTAATTTTTCATGACATTCGGAACAAATTTGACTTTGTCTGATTCGATTTGCTCATCTCTAATCAATATTTTTATTGTATTTCTTTTTATTTTCATTTTTTAGTGGGAATATATGCAATGATTTTTTCTAATCAGGCAATCCTTGTATTAATTTTGTTGTTGGCACTTGATAGGTTAATCTTGTTAAGGGTTAATCCTGGATTTCTTTTGTATTTTACTATTCTGTTGTTATGTTTAATGGTTAATCATGTGAAGGGTTAAGCCCTGCCTTTATATGCAACTTGTTATCCGGTTTTGATATGACTGATGAAGCTGATTACCACAAAATGCATTGCATGATGGGAAAATAAAACTCTTTGTCTTATGGTGAGTTCACACCACAATTTTACTATATGGTTTCGACATACGATTTCACAAAAAAAAAAAACGTATGCAACCCTACAGAAAACCGCGCCCATAGACTTCCCATTCAAAACCGTATGCACCATAATGTATACGGTTGTCTCCGTTTTTCAAACCATACGGATTTTAACTTTTTTATTTTTTTCCCGGACAGAAAACCATAGTCTACCACGGTTTTTGGTCTGGGTGAAAAACTGTATTAAACCGTATACGTTTTTTTAACATGGGAATCAATGGGAACCGTACAGAACCGTATGTGCGTATGGTTCCATCCAGTTTTCACCATACGGTTTTTGGCTTTGTTCAGTTTTTTTTCTTGCAATTTCAATCAAACAAGTAAAACTATATTCATAATGGAGTGAAAAGTTAAAAACGTATATGTTTTTTTCTTAAAAAACGGATACAACCGGACATCATTTTTCTAATCGTATACGGTTTTGAACCGTATACAGATAAAAATGTGTACACACGTTTTGATACAGTTTAGTCAGGTTTTGAGGAATCCGTTTTTTTTTAAATCAAAAACCTGATACAAAACTGTGTTACAAAACGTGGTGTGAACACACTCTTAGACCTTCTCTCAGCGCCTGTTTAATCCTAGCCTGCACCTGGAGGAAATGTATTGTGGTTACCTGAATGTCCCCTTGTCATGGTTACCGGCCTAGGTATGAACAGATCCCTAGAAAGATCTCTGTACTGTCCATTCATACATTTGTACATTTTCTCCAGACTTAAAGGAATACTGTAATGGTATATAACTTAGGCTGGGTTCACACCACGTTTTGTTAAATACGGCTCCCGTATACGGTTGGGAGGAGGGGGGGGCGAGGCTTAATCACGGCGCCCGCACTCAGCCGTATTCGGGAACCGTATTTAATGTATGTCTATGAGCCGACCGGAGTGAACCACAGCCTCCGGTCGGCTTCGTTTTCGTCCGTATGCGGTTTCCCGACCGCAGGCAAAAACGTGGTTGACCACGTTTTTGCTGGCTGTCGAGAAACCGCATACGGCCGAAAACGAAGCTGACCGGAGGCTGCGGTTCACTCCGGTCAGCTCATAGACATACATTATATACGGTTCCCGAATACGGCTGAGTGCGGGCGCCGCGATTAAGCCCCGTCCCCCTCCTCCCAACCATATACGGGAGCCGTATTTAACAAAACGTGGTGTGAACCCAGCCTTATCCCCCATCTGAAGGGATAGACAAGTTATAGAAGTTATAGATTGTGGGGGGTCCCTGCGATCTCCTGTACGAGGCCCTGGCAGTCTGTATGAAGGGAGCGTCAACAGGTGTTGACCCACCACATCCATGTATCTCTATGGGATATACGGGGGGTGGTGTGTCGACTGCCACATCATGTGGGAGTGGACATGCCCCTTTCTGCGCACTGCCGAGGCCCCATACAGGAGATCGCGGGGGGCCCCAACATTCAGACCCCCCCACGTTCTATAATTTATCCCCTATCCTTCGGATAGGGGATAAGTCATATACCACTACAATTTTCCTTTAATGACCCCAAGCTTGATAACCTGTCTTGGTCCTGTAATTCTCCAATTCTCTTAATTTCCTTGGTTACCAGTGTGAAAGTTACAATATTTTAGGAATTCTTTTTAAAACAGGGACTCAAAACTTTCCAGTCGTCTCCGAAATAATGGTGCACACTTTCTGACTTAGATGTGGCGCAGTTGTTGATGGACCCTTGGCTGCTATATAACATGTGAGATGGTGTTAAAAGCAAATGGCACTTCACTAACTTCAGACTCAGCTTCGTATTTTAGCAAGAATTCTGAGAATCCAATGAATATTTAAACACATATCATCATGTTATCACATTTTTTCTTTGTGGACCTACTAAAACTTTTATTTAATACCCGAGAAAAATGTTTAGCGTGAATCAGAAAACAAAACAAGGATGGAAATCTGATGTTCGTGGAAAATAGTTTGGATTAAAACATTTAAAATATTACAGTAACTTTTCTCAGCTCATAGATTCATGTTCTCAAACCTACCACAAATATCAATTTACAGTATCTATCTATCTATCTATCTATCTATATTTCATATCTGTCTATCTATCCCATATCTATTTATCTATCTCTCTATCTATCTATTTATCTATCGATCTATCTGTCTGTCTGTCTGTCTATCTATCTATCTCATGTCTGTTTTGTCTGTCTGTCTGTCTATCTATCTCATATCTATCTGTCTGTCTATCTGGCACGATTCATGGGGAGCCAATGCCATCTGTCTGTATATCTCACAGGGAGAGATGATATACCAGTGCTATCTGTGCCTATATCCCTTCTAGGGGAAGACAATAAGGCAATATTATTTGTGCATACATCATTTCCAGGGGGAGACGGTGAAGCAGTACTATCTGTACCTACAATTCTTTTAGAGTGAGGTGTCTCTTACATTCAGGGAGAGATGGTGAGGCAGTACTGTCTATTACTATATCCCTTCCAACCAGGGGTGAAGTCCTGGGGAAAAAAGGTTTCCACCAAAGGGATGATGCTACAGGACTCCTGCTAATGGTAAGGGTTTTCCTGCTGTGAAAAAAAGTGCAGGAACTCCATTCCCATGCATTCCTGCAGGACTTGAGCCCTGCTTCCAACATAAACAATTGAAGGGGCTAACATGTGTGATCTAAAGTGTGAATACGAAAATTAACATTGATGGTGTATATGGTTTTAGAACAGTCAAACATAACACCATATTCATTTACTAGCGCCATCTTCTGTCATTGTATGGTTCTGTAAGAGCTTTGCTGCATTGGCTGGACCTGGGCTGTTGTACTGTATAAGTTATCTCCTCCCAGATCCATAGTCCTTTGAAGGCTGCAGTTGCTATGTGGCCACTAAGGGTCTCTGTCTTTTTAATTTTGCAAATGGAAAGGAGCTCATCATACTCCAGGGAAAGTGCCCAGCCTCCCAGCGAAGTTCAGGAAGACTCATCAAAGTAATAAATAGAGCAAATGGTATTTTACAAATTAACACATGCATTATTATGCATACCGATCTTAGGGCACATTACTACACTGATTTAGGCATTTCCTAAAATTTTCTTTCTAATGACAGTAACGGTTTAATACTGCTGTTTACTGTGTATGTGGCTGGCGCAGCTTTATCAAACAGCTGAGCAGTGGGGGTGCTGGTGGACTCTCACCAATCTAACCTGAGGAAAGGCCATCAAATAGAAAACAGTTCTAGAAAGTGCATATATAGGAAGATACATTCAAGAAAGTGATGGCCCATACATCGTGCATACGAAATCGTGTCTGGACCACAGTGCATACCACTTCTAATATGGCAGGATGTGTAGATCATAACACGTCTCACTTCCCCAAAAGACAAGAATGGAAAAAAAAAAAACTGAAAAAAGGAAAACAGAGAAGTAATGAGAATATGTATGTGGGTCAGGTCATATATAGTTCCATATAGTGTATGAGAGACAATGGTAAAAATTACCCTATTGGGTTATCTTTCCTAATTTCTGTTGAATTGCTAGAGGTATAAACGCTACCAAAAGTTATGCTGGTATACAATAAAGGGGAGGCTAGGTGACATTGCTGTTGTGTCCCAAAATGGGTCGGAGCACAACTAACTCCACCGGGTCCCAACGGATCCTATTGACTGAAATGGGGTCCATCGGGTTTCCAATAGTTTACTGGAGAAAAAAAATGAGTGCATGCACTATTTTTTTCTCCGCTAAACTTCCGAAACTCTGATGGACCCGCCAACAAACCTTCATATAACGACGCAAAACAACAACGTGAAAGAGGCCGGACACCAAAGTCAATTGGTCATCAGGTTTTGGAAGTTACATCCCCTCCGATCTGTTGGATTATAGCAACATTGTAGTCCAAGAAATCCTTTATTTTACATAAGTTTTTGATCCCAAATATCATCCAGTTTTTAAAACTCTCGAAATCAGAATAATCTCAAACTTTTCAATTAACTTTTTTTAGTGGTTAAAATGTTGCAGTGTGCTGACTTTATTTAGAAATTATTATACCAATTACAATTGTGAATCAAATACTTAATTAAATTAGAAATGCATTATTATAGAGAACACATCAGAGTGTCAATAATGGAGAAGGTGCGGAGGCATTTAACAATGCTAATGCTTGTCTGCTAATGGGACATATATGTGAAGGATGCTGTGACCTTGAATATAAAGCACATTTAGTCTCCCTGATAAATGCTTTATGTAGGAGACCGTGTGTTGCAGTTTGTTATGGACCACGCAGGAAAGTAACGTAAGGACTCTGTGAATGATTCAAGTGGAAGGGGGGGGGGGGGGGTGTTTTATAATATATGGGGGAGGAATGATTTATTTGCAAAAGAGAGAAGGATTCCGGGTGAATACAAGAATTGCATTCCAATATAGTTCCATGACAATAGCTGCATATTTTCTTTGGTATTTCATATCTTACTAAATAAAAAAAACTTTTCAGTGTGATATATGTTTATTCTCATTGCCTGGAAACATCTTGACTTCTCATTCCAGCCGACCACAATACAGAAGTGTCCACATTTACCTTTCCTTATATTTTATTAAAGGGGTACTCCCATCCCCAGCCTTCAGAACATCCTGTTCAGAAGACTTGGAGCAGCGGCCGAGGTCGCAAAGTTACGGCCATGCCTCCTCGTAATGTTGCGCCACTCCCCCTCCATTGATTTCTATCGGTGTGGGCGTGGTGACCATCACGCCCACTCCCTTAGACATCAATGGAGGGGGTATGGCGTGACGTCACAATGCTATGCGGCTGCTGTTCCAAGCCTTCTAAACAGGATGTTCTGAAGGCTGGGGCACAGGAGTACCCCCTTAAAGGATTTTAAATGATTAAAATTTAATACAAAATTGTAACATTATTGCTTAACCCTTCACAGTCTGCAATTCACATCACAACTGATCTTTTGGCTCTTCCCTGACTATCTCTTGCCTTATATATTTTTGTCTTGCCGGACACCAAAGTCAATTGGTCATCAGGGTTTTGGAAGTTACATCCCCTCCGATCTGATGGATTAAAGCAACATTTTAGTCCGAGAAATCTTTTATCTTACATAAATTTGTGATCCCAAATATCATCCAGCTTTAAAACTCTCTAAATCAGAATAATCTCAAACTTTTCAATTAACTTTTTTTTTTTTTTTGTGGTTAAAATGTTGCAGTGTGCGGACTTTATTTATAAATTATTATACCAATTACAATTGTGAATCAAATACTTAATTAAATTAGAAATGCATTATTATAGAGAACACATCAGAGTGTCAATAATGGAGAAGGCGCGGAGGCATTTAACAATGCTAATGCTTGTCTGCTAATGCGACATATATGTGAAGGATGCTGTGACCTTGAATTTAAAGCACATTTAGTCTCCCTGATAAATGCTTTATGTAGGAGACCGTGTGTTACAGTTTGTTAAGGACCACGCAGGAAAGTAACATAAGGACTCCGGGAGGGAGGGGGTTGTTTTTTAATATATGGGGGAGGAATGATTTATTTGCAAAAGAGAGAAGGATTCCGGGTGAATACAAGAATAGCATTCCAATGAGTTATAGTTCCATGACAATAACTACATAGTTTCTTTGGTATTTCATATATTACTCAATAAAAAAAAAATACTTTTCAGTGTGATATATGTTTATTCTCATTGCCTAGAAACATCTTGGCTTCTAATCTTGACCAAAATACAGAAGTGTCCACATTTACCTTTCCTTATATTTTATTAAAGGGGTACTCCCATCCCCAGCCTACAGAACATCATGTTCAGAAGGCTTGGAGCAGCGGCCAAGTTCGCGAAGTCATGGCCATGCCCCCTCGTGATGTCACACCACTCCCCCTCCATTGATGTCTATCAGAGAGGGCGTACGACTGTCTCTTGCCTTATATATTTTTTTCTAGCTGCCCTTTGTATTTCTGACTCCTGGTCTGTCCCTGATTAACCCTTTGTTTGCTGATTTGGTATCAATTGTTACTTACTAGGACAGACTGTTGCCCCTGCACCCCTGTGCAGTGTATGGACCGTCACCCATTTGGGGGCCGCTGTTTAGGTCTGATCCCCCAAGTAGGTAGGGACTGTGATTTGGGCCAGCATCAGGGCTGCACTGCTCCCTACCCCGTGATTTGTGAAATTTTTTATCCTATTATTGCACATTTTATTGCTGTGATATTTAACTTTAAAGTGATACTCCGCTGCTAGGCATCCTTTAGATACGGGATAAGAAGTCTGATCGCGGGGGTTCCACATCTGGCATTCTAAACAAACGCCTGTGGCAGTGGTCGTGACGTGATTTCCACGCCCCTTCCATTCATGTCTCTGGGAGGGGGGGTGTCAGCCAACACACCCTCTTCTAGAGACATGAATGGAGGGGGCGTGGACGTGACATCACAACCACGGCCTCTGGTTTTGAGTGTTCTGAACAAAATGTTCGGAACGCTGGAGCACCGGAGTACCCCTTTAAATAGGGAGGTTACAAACTTTTCAATGCACTTTTGTAAATTTCCAATGTGCCAAAATTTTTCAGACATTTAAAAAAATATGCAAATGCATATAAGGAATAAAATGAATAAAAATCACTATGAGAATAGAAGCAACTTAATGGGAGTTATTTACGAATATGCCAACAGGGTGACATAGGAAAAGGGCTGCAGCAAAACTTGACCAGAAGTTGGCATGACATTTTTTTTTTTTTTTTACTAATTTTTATCATTTTTTCATATGTTGGAGCAGGCAAAAGATTATTTACATGAATAGATCATGCTGGGTTACATTAACAAAGTCAGTTCAGTCAAGTAGATATGTACACTATTAAAATATGTTTTAATAAATATACATTAAAAATAAACATACCCAATAGTATAGTCAAAAATTAACAGAACAACACATATTGGAGGGGTGGTCAGATGTTCAAAAAAAATAGGGTTACACCGTATAATATATTAGATACAGGTAAATATAGAGGATTGCTATGATGTTAGCTATTTCCCACACAAAAGCAAAAAGCTACATGTCACCAAACTAGAATAGTAGATTATTCAGATGAAAAATTTATTTACAGCATATAGACTATAAATGATGAAGGAAAATGGAAACAACTTACTTAAAGGGGGATTCTGGTTTAAATTTAAATGAACTGGTGCCAGAAAGATAAACAGATTCGTAAATTACTTCTATTTAAAAATCTTAACCCTTCCATTTAACTATTTAAGCAGTATTTAACTGCTGTATGCTCCAGAAGAAGTTATTTTATTTTTGAATTTCTTTTCTGTCTGACCACAGTGCTCTCTGCTCCATGTCAGGAACTGTCCGGAGCAGGATAGGTTTGCTATGGGGATTTGCTTCTGCTCTGGATAGTTCTTGACACAGACAGAGGTGTCAGCAGAGAGCACTGTGGTCAAACAGAAAAGAACAACTTAACTTCCTGTGTAGCATACAGCAGCTGATAAATACTGGAAGGGTTAAGATTTTTAAATAGAAATAATTTACAAATCTGTTTAACTTTCTGGTACCAATTGATTAAAAAAATTCCAGCGGAGTACCACTTTAAGTTTCTGTAGTAGCCGTATTCCTCATTGTTTCTCCTAGGTACAGGGAGCTGTTATAAAACAAATGATCCAATATGATTAAAAAAATCATGAACGTGGGGATATCAATAAACCCACTGTCCCTATCTGACCAGCCCTAACAAGAAGACTGTCCCTACCTAACAGTGGAGGAGGCGCCCTGTCATGATTCGGCTTACAGGTTGTGGATCCTCTGTGTCAGCGAGGGATTGGCGTGGACCGTGCTGGTGGACCGGTTCTAAGAGGCTACTGGTGTTCATCAGAGCCCGCCGCAAAGCGGGATGGTCTTGCTGCGGCAGTAGCAACCAGGTCGTATCCACTAGCAACGGCTCAACCTCGCTGACTGCTGAGAAGGCGTGGGACAGAAGGACTAGGCAGAGGCAAGGTCAGACGTAGCAGAAGGTCGGGGCAGGCGGCAAGGTTCGTAGTCAAGATGGATAGCAGGAGTTCAGGTAACACAGGCTTTGGACAACACTAAACGCTTTCACTGGCACAAGGCAACAAGATCCGGCAAGGGAGTGCAGGGGAAGTGATGTGATATAGCCAGGGAGCAGGTGGAAGCCAATAAGCTAATTGGGCCAGGCACCAATCATTGGTGCACTGGCCCTTTAAGTCTCAGAGAGCTGGCGCGCGCGGGCCCTAGAGAGCGGAGCCGCGCGCGCCAGCACATGACAGCAGGGGACCGGGATGGGTAAGTGACTTGGGATGCGATTCGCGAGCGGGCACGTCCCGCTGTGCGAATCGTATCCCCGACGGCCATGTCAGTGCAGCGCTCCCGGTCAGCGGGACTGACCGGGGCGCTGCAGGGAGAGAGACGCCGTGAGCGCTCCGAGGAGGAGCAGGGACCCGGAGCGCTCGGCGTAACACGCCCCCACTTCAAATCGACTGTCCACTCCCTGACTCTAGATAACCCTAACAAAGCATAAATATAAGACCTCTATGATGATGCATTATCATACCCTATCACCAGTAGATATACAAGTGTATTAATATACATGTTAGAACAATTGTGTGAAGATAAAAACTATGTACAAAAACCGCATAACCTCTACACCTTTCCCTCTAGCATATGGATGGTCACTGGGTTTCCTCAGGAGGTTTTTAGATAAAAGATTACTATGTACAGTATTGGAATCCAGTGTTAGAGATGCATGGCCACTGGTCCAGTACTTGCACATAAGGGTGCATGTATACCAGATGCAGATTATAGCAGACACTAATAGAACAAGCATTAACTAGTAACATAGTGGTAATAAAAGTGAGTGAGAGTTTGGACTTGAGGTTGTATCCAAATCGAAGTCCAAGGTGTGTTTTGCCTTGTTAAAATCTTTGTAAGCAGAAAGAGGTTACTAAACCTATTGAAATTCATTTCACGAAGATTGACTCAGAATTGGCCATCTAATTTGATTTCGATAAGATGGCTGATTCTGAATTTTACAGAAGTTGGGACTCCTATCAAAAGAGAGGAGTCCCTGCTACAGTACATTGCGCAGAAGTGTATGCCTCACCATTCTTTTAACTTTCACATGGCTGGGTACTTTAGTACTGGATTCCAATTTCTTGAGACACAGACTCAATACAATATTGTGACATGTTAGCCAAAACTCCAAGTAGGCTGCAATTCACATTACAACCACTGGGTGACCACATGTAGACATCTATGGCATAAACATCTCCCAACACAGTTTCATAAAATAATGTTATTCGAAATGTCTCATGACACATGCACATAAGGTTGTATTAAGCCACAGGGGCATCTATTGTTGGCAAACACTTAAGAAAATGTGGGGTATTAACCTTTTCCTCAAATATATAACGATGGATCTACATGAAGTCTTGCCTCAGCAGAGATCAGTATGCAGAGTCCCTACACTGGACACATTGCTGATTTCACCACATTATAACATTTGTTAATTCAAAGTCATTGCCTCTGTAGATGGAAGTGAATTGATCGGCGCATAAAATACAATAATGTCATTGATTAGCTGACAAATGTATCATTGGCCTAAAAACTGTAACTGAGTGAAAACATTTGAATATTTCTACTATAAAGGAAAGGCAAAAAGAGACAACCAAGTAATACACAGTCATATAGGGTCCTCATGATTGAGTACCATTCTGGTTAAAAATAGGAGTCTAGAAGAGAGGCACCCAGAATGATAACCATATTAAACAGTATAATAGGGCAATCTAACAAAGGGTTGTCAACAGGAACCATTGAAATTAAGAAAAGCAAAACATTGCAATTATATAGTAATAACAAGGAATGAGTGAATCGATTCTGACAAATCCAATTTATTATGAATGCGAATATCGCCGCAATTCGATCGCGCAAATTGCTTAATTAAACTCCATTTAGTGCAGTCCAGGCTCCTGGGCATCTAAAATGGTGAATCCACATGTGAGGACATAGGGAAAGGAATCCTGGGAAGGCGGGAACAAGGTTTGTGGGATGACCCTGAATCGCATACAGCCTATCAGCAACCAGTCAACCCTGTGATTTCACAGCCCTATATAATTGGCAGCCATCTTGCGGCCAGTCACTTCAGCCTTTTATTGCAGAGAGAGGGACAGAGAGCAGTGTGTGCTGCACAGAAAAGCATTTTTACAGAAGTGATTCACCTCCCAGTCACATCAGTGTTCTATTGCAGAGAGGGACAGACATCAGTGTGTTCAACAGAAAAGCTTTTTTACAGCATCGATTCACCTCAAGAACAAATCCAGCCTAGAAGCACTGATAGGGAAGGGAGTGAGATTGATAAAGTGCAATTTTGGGTGTAGTACACAGCGACTGTGTGCTGCAGCACAGGTGTGTACAACAACTGAAAAGCTAATAGTAGCCAGCCAGCTAGGTTGTGTAACTTGTGCGTACATCTAAGTGGTGTACCATCTTGTTCCTGTTAAAGTCTTAAGGCCCTAGATACTGTGAAAAGCCAGGGAAAAGTACACACCTGCTGGTGTTGTACACATACTTTTTAAGCGTACTGGAGCGCATTGTCCTCCCCTCATAAGTGCATACCACATATGTACATCTAAGTGCTGTACTATTTTGTTCCTGTTAAAGTCTTAAGGGCATAGATACTGTGAAAGGCCAGCCAAAAGTACACACCTGCTGGTTTTGTGTGGACAATTACTGTTTTAAGCATACTGGAGCACATTGTCCTCCCCTCATAAGTGCATACCACATACGTACATCTAAGTGATGTACCATTTTGTCCCTGTTAAAGTATTAAGGGCCTAGACACTGTGAAAGGCCAGCCAAAAGTACACACCTGTCTATGTTGTAGACAAATACAGTTTTTAGCGTACTGGTGTGGATTGTCCTCCCCTCATAAGTGCATACCACATACGTACATCTAAGTTGTGTACCATTTTGTTCCTGTTAAATTCTTAAGGGCCTAGATACTGTGAAAGGCCAGCCAAAAGTACACACCTGCTAGTGTTGTAGAAAAATACTGTTTTAAGCGTACTGGAGCACAATGTCCTCCCCTCATAAGTGCATACCACATACGTACATCTAAGTGGTGTATCATTTTGTTCCTGTTAAAGTCTTAAGGGCCTAGATACTGTGAAAGGCCAGCCAAAAGTACACACCTGCTGGTGTTGTAGACAAATACTGTTTTATGCGTACTGGCGCGCATTGTCCTCCCTTCATAAGTGCATACCACACACTAAGTATGTCAGGCAGATAAGTGCCAGGATGTGCCCAGAGGAGTGACAGAGGCCTATATTCATCAGGCAGAGGTCGCAGCAGACTATGGGTGAGTGGCAGCAGGAGTCTCAGTAAGAGGATGATCTGCCATCATCAATTGCTTAACACGGTCATCCACTTCATCACGAGTGACATCTGACACCCCCAGTCTACAGTCGGTGGATTCCTCAGACACAACCTTCAGTTGGCATGGCCTGGGAGCAGTCCCTGTCCTCCCATTTCCTCTGTCCTATGCTGTTCCCTCCCCCACAGAACTATCTTATGCTGTGGGTTCAGCTCCACTATTTAGTGAGGACGATATACTAGAGTAGTGATGAGGAGAATGGCATGGGAGGTGGTGTTGAGAGCGTTCAGACTCCTGAAGCAGACACTGTTGAGGAACCTGAGGAGGACATCAGTGACGTGCAGACACAACTCGATGATGATGAAGATGATTGCATTTGGGAGCCGGGTGCAGAAGGGGCTTCATCATCATCATCATCATCATCATCAGGAGAAAAAGGTTGCAGCTTGCCAGTGAGGCAGCAGCTGAGCAAGCAAGGTGGTAGCATGGTTGGCAGTCAGCATGGTGGCAGAAGTGGAAACCACCTGCTTTGCGGCATCCTACCTTCCCTTGAGGTAGTGGAACAGGGTTTCCTGGAGTTGGAGGCAGTAACGGTCAATCAATGCTGACTGTTGGTGGAAAAATCAGCTACTTGGCGGTGTGGCAGTTTTTCATCAAGCATCCGGAGGATGTTAACATGGCCACATGAAAGATGTGTCGGCAGAAGGTGAAGCATGGCCAGGGTCCCAATGTTGGCACCACGACCCTGCGTCAACATATACAGCTTCACCATAAAGTGGCCTGGGAGATCCGATGTGGTGGTCCAGCTTCTGCATCACACAGTGGCACACCGCTCCCTGTTGTAGCCAGCCAATGCTCCACCACCTC
Organism: Hyla sarda; assembly: GCF_029499605.1. NCBI lineage: Eukaryota > Metazoa > Chordata > Amphibia > Anura > Hylidae > Hyla > Hyla sarda. The sequence continues at coordinate 370,013,942 of NC_079193.1, read as the reverse complement.
TGCCGAAGGGAGCTGTGTGTCATACCCATCTTCTGTCACTCCAGATGCTCCTGTTCCTCCTACTTCGAGTCAGTCATTACATCAGAAATCCATTGGTGAAGCCATGTCCAAGAGACAACAGTATGAACCCACTCCTCTAACGGCGTAGAAGTTGAATGTGCTCAAGTTCAAGTTGCTGGTGCTGCAGTCCCTCCCTTTTCAAGTGGTGAACTCTGCACCTTTCAGAGAACTGATGGCTTGTGCTGAGCCGAGGTGGAGAGTGCCAAGCCATCATTTCTTTGTGAAGAAGGCAGTGTCAGCCCTGCACAATTTAGTGGAAAAGAAGGTGGGCCAGTCCTTGAGCCTGTCGGTGTGTACCAAAGTGCACGGCAGCGCCGACGTCTGGAGCTGTAACTACGGTCGGGGTCAATACATGTCCTTTACGGCCCACTGGGTGAATGTGATCCTGCGCAGCCGCAACAGCAACTTGGACAGGTCACGCCACTTTTGCCTCCACGCTCTCAGGCTGTTGGTCCTGTGACAGTGCGACTCCACCTCCTCTTCCTCCACTGTGTCCTCAGTGAACGGAGTTACACAGGGGAGGAACTGCTAAAAGTCACTCATCAAGAAATTGAATCATGGCTTACTCCATGAAAACTGTAAATGGGAACCATGGTGACTGACAATGGGAAGAACATCTTGTCTGTGCTGCGTCAAGGAAGCCAGAGACTGCACCCTGCATTGCACACGTGTTTAATCTGGTTGTCAAGCGGTTCCTGAGGTGTTCCCCCCATCTGCAAGACATCCTAACAATGGGTAGGAAGCTTTGCATGCACTTCAGCCACTCATACACTTGAAAACACACCATCCTTGAGCAGCAACGTCAGAACGGTATCCCCCAACATAGTGTGATTTGCGACGTTTCCACACGTTGGAATTCCACCCTTCATATGTTGGACCAACTTTATGAACAGAGAATAGCCATCACCGATTTCCTGCTGATTAGAGATGAGCGAATCGAAATTGAGGAACCAGAATTCGTTACGAATTTCATGAAAAATTCGATTTGCAACGAATGCGAATATTGCAGCGATTCTATCGCACAAATTGCTTCATTAAACTCCATTTTACAGCGTTCCAGGCTATTGGGGACCTAAGATGGCAGATCCACCTGTGAGTACAACGGGCATGGGATTATGGGAGGGCGGGAAACAGCGGCAGGAATTAAGGTAGGCGGGATGACCCTGAATCACATGTGAGATGCAGCCTATCAGTGTTCACTGACCCCTGTGATGTCACAGCCCCTATATAATCGGTGGCCATCTTACCTCTCTTCATTTCATCTATGCACTCAGATGGAGAGGACGGGACTGCGTGTGTGTGAATAGCTCCTACCACAGCGTTACACTGTAACTGCTGGTCACGTCAACATTAGGGAAAGGCAGGAGTGCAGAGTGCTGTGCTGTTACACTGAGAAGGATCATTGATTGCTAAACCTCCTATTCACGTTATTGAGCATTGCAGCAGAGAGGGGCAGATAGCTGTCAGCTGCCTCATACAGATCTCCAAGCTGCCTGAACTTTCTGAAGCATCTTATCTCCTCAGTGTTCAGCCCAATTGAGTTTATTTTTATTTGCTCCAAAAAACTTCTGCTGCTCAGAATTGTGTGACAGAGTGCAATTTAGGGTTTAATCCCTGGATTTTTTTTTGTGGTGCTGCACTGTTGTGTCCTGCTGCTGTTCAGAAATACATGATTGTTCAATGGACTGTAGTGCATTTGCACCATTTTGTACCTGTTAATCTGTCAAGGGACTGGCTACATACTGTGCAAGTCCAAAAAATGCTATTCTGTTTTGTTTTTTTAAACTGTTTTTTTCTGCGTATAGTTACGCATATATAACTGCCCTCATCAGTGCATACCGCATAGGTACATCCAAGTATTGTACCATTTAGCACCTGTTAAGCTGTCAAGGTGCTCCATACCGTCAAAGTCCAAACAATAGTATCCACCGGCTGGTGTATTCCAAAAATACAGCTTTTTTTCTGCTAATAGGCCCTCATCAGTGCATACCGCATAGGTACATCCAAGTATTGTACCATTTAGTACCTGTTAAGCTGTCAAGGTGCTCCATACCGTCAAAGTCCAAACAATAGTATCCACCGGCTGGTGTTTTACAAAAATGCAGATTTTTTTCTGCTAATAGTTAGGCATATTACTGCCCTCATCTGTGCATACCGCATAGGAACATCCAAGTATTGTACCATTTAGTAGCTGTCAAGGTGCTCCAAACCGTCAAAGTCCAAACAATAGTATCCACCAGCTGGTGTTTTACAAAAATACAGAGTTTTTTCTGATAATAGTTAGGCCTATTACTGCCCTCATCAGTGCATACTGCATACGTACATCCAAGTATTGTACCATCTATTACCTGTTAATCTGTCAAGGGCCTACATACTGTTCAAGGACAGCCGTAAGTAATCACCTGCTGCTGTTCTAGACAAGTACTGTTTAAAGAGTAGTGTATTGTAATACCCTCATAAACGCACTAAGTATGTCAGGCAGAGAAGTGCCAGGATGTGCACAGAGGAGTGGCAGAGGCCTAAATACTTCAGGCAGAGTTGGCAGCAGACTTGGGGCGGGTGGCAGCAGGAGTCGCAACGAGAGGCCTGAGCTCCCGTTATCAGACAGCGGTCGTGTCTCCACCAGCAACCCATCTGCCGTCATCGATTGGTTAACATGCTCATCCACATCATCACAAGTGACATCTGACACCCCAGTCAACAGTCGGTGGGTTCCTCAGACACAACCCTCAGTTGGCATGGCCGGGGAGCAGTCCGTGTCCTCCCATTGCCTTTGTCCTATGCTGTTCCCTCTCCTAAAAAAATATCTTATGCTGTGGGTTCAGCTCCACTATTTACTGAGGACGATCCAATAGAGGACAGTCAGCAGCTACTGGACAGCCAAGAAGGGGAGGAGACATGCGCCGTTTGCTCCGCTAGGCGGCCAAGTAGTGATGCGGAGAGTGACGTGGGAGGCAGTGTTGCAAGTGTTCAGGGTCCTGAAGCAGACACTGTTGGGGAACCTGAGGAGGACAACAGTGACGCGCACACAACTATTGATGATGATGAAGCCGATCGCAATTGGGAGCCGGGTGCAGAAGGGGCTTCATCATCATCAGGAGAAGAGAGTTGCAGGTTGCCCTTGAGGCAGCAAGGCGGTAGCACGGTTGGCAGTCAGCGTGGTGGCAGTAGTGGAAATTCAGGAGCCAAACGTGCCCGGGGGAGACCACCTGCTTCGCGGCATTCTACCTTTCCCGGAGGTAGTGGAACAGGGGTTCCTGGAGACGGCGCTAGTAGCAGTCAATTAGTGCGGACTGTGGGTGGGAAAATCAGCTACTCGGCGGTGTGGAAGTTTTTCACAAGGCATCCGGAGGAGGTTCACGTAGCCACATGCAAGATCTGTCGGCAGAAGGTGAAGCGTGGCCAGGGTCCCAATGTCGGCACCACGGCCCTGCGTCAACACATGCTTCACCACCATAAAGCGGCCTGGGAGAACCGTGGCTCCGATGTAGTGGTACAGCCTGCTGCATCACCCAGTAGCCCTACGCTCCCTCCTTCATCCAGCCAAGGCTCCACCACCTCAGCCGAAGGGATCTGTGTGTCAAACCCTCCTTCTGTTACTCCTGCTTCTCCCGCTTTTAGTCAGCCATTCCGCCAACAATCCATTGGCGAAGCCATGTCCAAGAGACAACAGTATGCGCCCACTCATCCAACGGCGCAGAAGTTGAATGTGCTCCTGTCCAAGTTGCTGGTGTTGTAGTCCCTCCCTTTTCAAGTGGTGGACTCTGCACCTTTCACAGAATTGATGGCTTGTGCCAAGCCGAGGAGGAGAGTCCCAAGCCGTCATTTCTTTGCGAAGAAGACAGTACCAGCCATGCATAAGTTTGTACAAGAGAGGTGGGCCAGTCCTTGAGCCTGTCGGTGTGTTCAAAAGTACACGGCAGCGCCGACGTGTGGAGCTGTAACTACGGGCAGGGACAATACTTGTCTTTTACGGCTCAATGTGTAAATGTGGTTCCTGCACAGCCACAACAGCAACTTGGACAGGTCAAACCACTTCCTCCTTCACGCTCTCGCTCACAGGCAGTTGGTCCTGTTACAGTGCGCGACGCCTCCTCCTCATCCTCCACCGTGTCCTCGGCTTCCACTGCATGTCCAAATCTCGGTGGCCCTTCATCGTACCATGTGTGTAGGGCACGGCGGTGTCAAGCTGTTTTTCACATGGTTTGCCTTGGCAAACGGAGTCACACAGGGGAGGAACTGCTAAAGTTCATTCGTAAAGAAATCCGAGTATGGCTTACTCCACGAAATCTGGAAATGGGAACCATGGTGACCGACAACGGGAAGAACATTGTGTCCGCGCTGCGACAAGGAAGTATGAAACATGCGCCCTGCATGGCACACCTGTTGAATCTGGTTGTCAAACGCTTCCTCAAGTCTTCACCCCATTTGCAAAACATCCTGAAAATGGCAAGGAAACTGTGCATGCACTTCAGCCACTCGTACACTGCCAAGCACACCTTCCTTAAGCTGCAGCGTCAGAATGGTATCCCACAACATAGTCTTATTTGTGACGTTGCCACACGTTGGAATTCCACCCTCCATATGTTGGACAGACTATACGAACAAAGAAAAGCAATCACCGATTTCTTGATGATCCAAGCAGATAGGAGTGCTCCCCTGTGTAACTTCAATGTGAACCAGTGGCAGCTCATATGTGACACCTGCCGTTTGCTGAGGCCCTTTGAGGAAGCCACATTATTAGTGAGTCGCCTGGATTACGCCATGAACGACGTAATTCCACTCCTACATTTCCTACAAGAAATTATTGAAATCATGGCTGGTCACGGCAATGGAGATGTTGCGCCTACATCTCCAGGCTACATGGGCCCTGTGCGGGCTGAACTGGAGGAGGAGGATGATGAGGGGCAGAGCCGAGCACAGTTTAGGTTGGATGAGATGGCCGGTGTTTCTAGTCTTCGGACAGGAGAGGAGGAGCCGCCAGAGGAGCTGGAGGGTTATGAGGAAGTTCAGACAGAGGACCCAGACACACCGTGGCAGTATGCAGTGGAGAGGGAGGCAGGTAGTCCCTCCGAGTCACTGGCGCAAATGGCACGATGCATGCTCAGTTGCTTGCGTAGTGACACCTGAATTGTCAAAATTCATCAGCGGGATGACTTCTGGATCTCCACCTTTTTAGACCCTTGCTACCGTCCCAAAACGGGGGCCTTTTTTACACCCACTGAGAGGGAGGACAAACTGACCTACTACAGAGAGTTTCTACGTAGTCAGTTGGCTGATGCCTATCGGTCCATTCACTCGCAGGTCTGACTTGGGGGTCCCTCTGCGCTCACCTTCCACTGCCATGGCTGCTGGGGAGGGGAGGGATGGCAGGAGCAGTACCAGCTCAATCAGCAGCAGCCTGAGTCTAAAGTCGCCGATGAGTAGCTTTCTTCAGCCGCATAGTGAAGCAACTCATCCGCAGCAGGTAGACATGGAGCAGGACCTGAACCAGCAGGTGGTGGCATACCTTGACATGGCCATGCCAACAACCATTGAAGATCCGCTGGACTTCTGGGCAGCCAAACTTGATTTATGGCCACAACTAGCAGAGTTTTCTCTGTAAAAGCTGTCCTGCCCGGCCAGTAGTGTACCATCAGAGCGGGTGTTTAGTGCGGCCGGGGCCATAATCACCCCAAGGTGAACTTGTCTGTCCACTAAAAATGTGGAGAGACTGACGTTTGTCAAGATGAATCAGGGATGGATCAGCCAGGATTTCCAGTCACCATTGCCAGATGGCTCGGAGTAGATTGACCATGCTCCTACAACAAAAATTTCTCAATTATGGTTGGTTATGAAACCCTCTGGGGCAGACCTGGGCATTGTATGGCCCGCTTGCCATATACAGCCCTTTGATTGGCTCTGACCGGCCTGCGCTGACTGGGGGACAACTATGCTGCTTATCTGGGGGACATCTATGCTGCCTAATCTGTGGGACATCTATGCTGCCTAATCTTGGGGACAAGTATGCTCCTAATCTGGGGGACATCTATGTTGCCTAATCTGGGGGACATCTATGCTGCCTAATCTGGGGGACATCTATGCTGCCTAATCTGGGGGACAACTATGCTCCTAATCTGGGGGACATCTATGATGCCTAATCTGGGGGACAAGTATGCACCTAATCTGGGGGACAACTATGCTCCTAATCTGGGGGACATCTATGCTGCCTAATCTGGGGGACATCTATGCTACTAATATGGGGGAAACTGATGCTTCTGGCCTTGGGCCTATAATTTTTTGAAGTTTAGCAGTAGCTAAATACATGCTTAATGCAAATGTCAACATTGATCTTTAAATGTAAGGGGTTATGAAACCCTCTTGGGTACTGCGAGTGACTGCTCCAGAATCATTCTGTGTCTTTCAGGAACTACTTGCCTCCCTGGCGCCTCAGGCCTTGGGCCTATAATTTTTAGAAGTTTAGCAGTAGCTAAATACATGCTTAATGCAAATGTCAACATTGATCTTTAAATTTAAGGGGTTATGAAACCATCTTGGGTACTGCGAATGACTGCTCTAGAATCATTCTGTGTCTTTAAGGAACTACTTGCCTCCCTGGTGCCTCAGGCCTTGGGCCTATCATTTTTTGAAGTTTAGCAGTAGCTAAATACATGCTTAATTCAAATTTCAACAATGATCGTAAAATTTTCGGAGCTTTACCAGGGCCTTATCCTAACCCACCGGGGCCGATCCGAGGACCTCACTAAAACATCCAATTGTTAGTAGAGACATGCAGTATGTACAAGGGGCAGGGACTTAATGAACCCTAGCTTATGACCCACACTTAGTTGTGATTCTTCTTTCATGACAAAAATAATCCCTATCGCCAACGGGAGCCGGGTGCAGAAGGGGCTTAATCATCATTAGGAGAAGAGAGTTTCATTTTGCCCTTGAGTCAGCAAGGCGGTAGCACGGTTGGCAGCCAGCGTGGTGTGGCAGTTGTGGAAATTCAGGAGACAAACGTGCCCGGGGGAGACCACCTGCTTCGAGGCAGCTTACCTTTCAGAGAGGTAGTGGGTTACCCGCACCTGTCGGTGAAAGATAGAGACACGCTAATCCGTTCAGTGGAGCGCTAGTGCGGCCCAGACATCTGAGGCCATAACACACCTGTTATTGCTCAATCTCGCAACTGATTGCGCAATGTAAGGGGTTATTAACCCCTTCCCGACCTATGACATACCTGTACGTCATGGGTGGCAAGGTGTTCCCGACCCATGACATACAGGTACGTCATGAACATTACTGCCGCTACTCGCGGCATCCCGCAGCGCCCGGAAAGATGGTGGCTATCACTGATAGCCAGCCATCTTACCGTGCGACCACGGGGGGTTTCATCCCCCACCCCCCCCCCCCCAGCGATCGCTGCTATCAGCTGGTCAAATCTGACTAGCTGATAGCAGCGTTTCGCTATGAAAATACTTAGCAGCGCGGTGTGTGAGTCCCGATCACGGGGATCGGGACACACACCGCTCTGCTAAGTGTCCCTGACCCGTCCCCCGGCGTCACTTACCCGTCCGAGCAGTGTACCGAGCGGTCCCGGCGTCCTCCATGCGGTCCCGGCTGCGCTGTGTCCCGGCGGTGAGTTTGCAGCAGTAGTGCGGCATCTTCATTGGCAGCAGTGAGATCGCCGTAAAGCGATCTCACTGCTGCCTCTGAGAGTTTCAAAACTGCAACTCCCAGCATGCCCAGACAGCCTCTGTATAATGGTCTCCAATCTGTGTTCTTCCAGCATGCCCAGACAGCCACTGTATAATGGTCTCCAATCTGTGTTCTTCCAGATGTTGCAAAACTACAACTCCCAGCATGCTCAGTCTGTCCAGGCATGCTGGGAGTTGTAGTTCTCTAACATCTGGAAGAGCACAGATTGGAGACCATTATACAGTGGTCTCCAAACTGTGGACCTCCAGATGTTGCAAAACTACAACTCCCAGCATGCCCAGACTGCCCAAGCATGCTGGAAGTTGTAGTTCTGCAACATCTGATCCTTCAGATATTGCCGAACTACAACTTCCAGCATGCCTGGGCAGTCTGGGCATGCTGGGAGTTGTAGTTTTGCAACAACTGGAGGCACACTAGTTGGGAAACATTGTCCGTTTCCTACCTCAGTGCCTCCAGCTGTTGCAATTGTTGCAAAACTATAACTCCCAGCATGCACTGACAGACCATGCATGCTGGGAGTTGTAGTTTTGCATCAGCTGGAGGCACACTGGTTTGGAAACACTAAATTTGGTTGCAAAACACTTGAAAGTTTATTACTTAACTTAGTGTTTCCAAACCAGTGTTCCTCCAGCTGTTGCAAAACTACAACTCCCAGCATGCACGGACAGCCAAAGGGCATGCTCGGAGTTTACAACAGCTGGATGTTTGCCCCTCCCCCCAATGTGAATGTACAGGGTACACTCACATGGGTGGAGGTTTACAGTGAGTGCTGCAAGTTTGAGATGACGCAAATTTTGCGCTGCAGCTCAAACTTCCAGCGGCAAACTTGCTGTGAACCTCTGCCCATGTGACTGTACCCTAAAAACACTACACTACACTAACCTAAAATAAAAAGTAAAAAAACACTACATATACACATACCCCTACACAGCCCCCCTCCCCCAAAAAAATGAAAAACGTCTGGTACGCTACTGTTTCCAAAACGGAGCCTCCAGCTGTTGCAAAATAATAACTCCCAGTATTGCCGGACAGCCATTGACTGTCCAGGCATGCTGGGAGTTTTGCAACAGCTGGAGACACCCTGTTTGGGAATCATTGGCATAGAATACCCCTATGTCCACCCCTATGCAAATCCCTAATTCAGGCCTCAAATGCGCATGGCGCTCTCTCACTTTGGAGCCCTGTCGTATTTCAGGGCAACAGTTTTGGGACACATATGGGGTATCGTCGTACTCAGGAGAAATTGCCTTACAAATTTTGGGGGGCTTTTTCTTCTTTAACCCCTTATGAAAAGGTGAAGTTGGGGTCTACACCAGCATGTTAGTGTAGAAAAAAAATTTTTTACACTGACATGCTGGTGTTGCCCTATACTTTTCATTTTCACAAGAGGTAAAAGGGAAAAAAGACCCCCAAAATTTGTAACGCAATTTCTCCCGAGTACGGAGATACCACATATGTGGGCGCAAAGTGCTCTGGGGGCGCACAACAAGGCCCAGAAGGGAGAGTGCACCATGTACATTTGAGGCGATTTGCACAGGGGTGGCTGATTGTTACAGCAGTTCTGACAAACGCAAAACAATAAATATCGATATGTGACCCCATTTTGGAAACTACACCCCTCACGGAATTTAATAAGGGGTGCAGTGAGCATTTACACCCCACTGGTGTATGACAGATTTTTGGAACAGTGGTCTGTGAAAATGAAAAATAAAATTTTTGATTTGCACAGTCCACTGTTTCAAATATCTGTCAAACGCCAGTGGGATGTAAATGCTAACTGCACCCCTTATTAAATTCCATGAGGGGTATAGTTTCCAAAATGGGGTCACATGTGGGGGGGGGTCCACTGTTCTGGCACCATAGGGGCTTCCTAAATGTGACATGCCCCCCAAAAACCCTTTCAGAAAAACTCACTGTCCAAAATCCCATTGTCGCTCCTTCCCTTCTGAGCCCTCTACTGCGCCCGCCGAACACTTTACATACGCATATGAGGTATTTCCTTACTCAAGAGAAATTGGGTTACAAATTTTAGGGTGATTTCTCTCCTTTTACCCCTTGTAAAAATTCAAAAATTGGGTCTGCAAGAAAATGCGAGTGTAAAAAATGAAGATTTAGAATTTTCTCCTTCACTTTGCTGCTATTCCTGTGAAACACCTAAAGGGTTAAAACACTTACTGAATATCATTTTGAATACTTTCAGGGGTGCAGTTTTTATATTGGGGTCATTTATGGGGTATTTCTAATATGAAGACCCTTAAAATCCACTTCCAACCTGAACTGGGCCCTGAAAAATTACGATTTAGAAAATCTTGAGAAAAATTGGAAAATTGCTGTGGAACTTTGAAGCCCTCTGGTGCCCTCCAAAAGTAAAAACTTGTCAATTTTGTTATGCAAACACAAAGTAGACATATTGTATATGTGAATCAATATGTAATTTATTTGGAATATCCATTTTCCTTTCAAGCAGAGACTTTCAAAGTTAGAAAAATGGTAAATTTTCAAAATTTTCATGAAATTTTTAGATTTTTTACCAAGAAAGGATACAAATATCACTGAAATTTTACCAATAACATAAAGTAGAATATGTCACGAAAAAACTTTCTCGGAATCAGAATGATAAGTAAAAGCATTCTAAAATTATTAATGTTTAAAGTGACAGTGGTCAGATTTTCAAAAAATGCCCAGGTCATGAAGGTGAAAATGGGCTGGGTCATGAAGGGGTTAAAGCCTCTTGGGTACTGCTGAGGTCTACTCCTGACTGTTCCTGGTGCAATGCATGGGGTAATTAAACACTCTTGGGTAGTGTTATTTTTAAATTTACTGATAATGTTATCAGTAATAAAATAGAATTTTGCAGAATGCTAACAGTTACAAAACGGAACGCTTGTTGCGTATGATTTTTTAATGAAAATAAAAAATAAAAAAATACGGAGAGGGATTAACTCTGCTTAATGGTTTTTGGCGGAAAAACTCCTTTGGTGATCTGATCTTTTGGAGACAGATGCGCTTACACACATATGTCATATTATTTTATTTTTTTATTCAAACATTGTGTGGTTTATTATTTTTGAGAAGAAAGTCTTTGGGTGGTCCACCGTCCTGCATTATAGAGTCTTCAGAACTGTTGGATATGCACTTGTTTTTACACAAAGGTATACATTTTTTTTTTAAATTATACAATTTTGTTGATTTTGGGGGGGATTGTGAAGCCCTGTGTGTACTGGTGCATCAGCCAACTCCAGGCTGTGTCCTTGAGCCAATATATGGGTTACTGATGCCGCTGTGGTGGGGCCTGGGTCTGGTAATTTCATATTTTCATAGGTAGCACCCGCTATCCAAATTCTTTTTCAAAAATTTCTAAAATTGTGGTGTTTTTTGGGGGGGATTGTAAAGCCCTGGTGTGTACTAGTGCATCAAGCAACTCCAGGCTGTGTCATTCAGGCAATATATGGGTTACTGATGCCGCTGTGTGGCCTGGGTCTGGGAATTTCAAATTTTCTCATAGGTAGCACCCGCTATCCGAAATCTTCGGTTTAAATTTCTTAATTCATCTTTTAAACTTAGGGATTGTGAAGGCCTAGTGCCTACTCATGCTGCTGGCAACTCTGGGATGTGCCATTCATCCACTATATGATGTCCTCATGCTGCCAACACCTCCACGCTGTGTCATTCATCCACTATATGGTCTCCTCATGCTGCCAACACCTCCATGCTGTGTCATTCAGTCACTATATGGTCTTGTGACACTGATGCCACCACCAGGCTCTGTAATTGTGCTGCTGTGCGGCAGTGATTCTGAAAGCGAGGCCGGTAATCTGCATGTTATTCTGAATAACAGTATTATTTCACTAACCCAGCACACTCCATATGCGTTTTAGAACACAGCAAAGTGTTCTATACCCCTATAGAGGCTGTATGTAGGCTAGAAATAGCCTTTTTTAATATAGATTTGCCGCAAAGAAATTAGAAAACAAAACAAACTTTTTCGGAAAATTCGGCGAATCGACCGAATCGAATTTTTGAAAAGTTCGCTCATCTCTCCTGATGATCCAAGCGAATAGGGGGACTCCCCTGTGTAAATTCAATGTCAACCAGTGGAAGCTCATACGTGACACCTGCCGTTTGCTCAGGCCCTTTGAGGAAGCCACATTATTAGTCATTCGCCAGGATTACGGGATGAACAACGTCATTCCACTGCTTCATCTACTATAACACTTGTTGGAAACAATGGATGGTCAGGGCACTGGAGACGTGGCGCCTACATCTCACTGCCACATGAGCCCTGTGGGGGCTGAACTGGAGGCGGAGGGGCCCAGTGGAGCACAGTTTAGGTTTCACGAAAGGGGCGGTGTTTCTAGTTATCTGACAGGAGAGGAGGAGCAGCTAGAGAAGCTAAAGGGTTATGAGGAAGGCGAGACAGAGGACTCAGACACACCGTGGTAATATGTAGTGGAGATGGAGGCAGGGCATCCCTCCGAGTCACTTGCACAAATGGCACGATGCATGCTCACTTGCTTGCATTGTGACTACCGAATTGTCACCATTCGGCAGCATGATGACTTCTGGATCTCCACCTTATTGGACCCTTGCTTACGGCACAAAATGGGGGCCTTTTTCACACAAACTGAGTGAGGATAAACTGACCTTCTACAGGGACATCCTACGTAGTCCGTTGGCCAATGCCTATCTGTGCCATCATCCATCCTCTCGCACGTCTGACTCGGGGGGGGGGGGGGGCTCTGCGCTCATCTTCCACTGCCATGGCAGCTGGGGAGGCGTGGGGTGGCAGGAGCAGTACCAGCTCCATCAGCAGCAGTCTGAGTCTTCACCCGCATAGCAAAGCAACTTATCAGCAGCAGGAAGACCTGGAGCAGGACCTGAAGCAGCAGGTGGTGGCATATCTTCACATAACCATGCCAACACACCTTGAAGATCTGCTGGACTTCTGGACAGCCAAAATTGATTTGTGGCCGCATCTAGCAGAGTTTGCCCTGGAAAATTTGTCCTGCCCAGACAGTAGTGTTTTTTAGTGCAGCGGGGGCCATAGTAACCCCAAGGAGAACTTGTCTGTCCATGAAAAATGTGGAGGGACTGACCTTTGTGAAGATGAATCAGGGATGGATCAGCCGGGATTTACACCCACCAATGCCTGATGCATCAGAGTAGATTGACCATGGTGCCACACCAACACTTCACAAATATGGATAGTGCTAAACAGATTTAAGACAATGCTACCCAGTAACAGATATTCCTCCGCATCAGACCACAAATAATTATTGAGGATGTGCATTAGCTAAAACTTAACTTTTACTAATATTCTTAGGATAAAAATAAAATATATGTACTATTTTTTTTTTTAATCAAATAAAAGCAAGGGTGTGCAAAAAACACCATGTGCCACCTACACCACCAACTATTAATGTGATTCAAAAACCTCTAAAAGGTGGAAGGGAACAACGTATGGTCCATTGTAACCAGTAGAAGTAAAAAATTCCCCTGTGAGGCCCTACTCTCGCACTATTAATTCCCTTCTTGGCAAGTTTTTCTCGTCCTAAAAAGAGCTGCCCCACACAGGAACCTCTCCCTATTTCCCAGGGTTTTTAAGTGGAGATAGCATTTCCTGTGTGGGGCCGCCCTTTTTAGGGTAAGTAACACTTGCCAAGAAGGGAATTAATAGAGCGAGAGTAGGGCCTCACAGGGGAATTTTTTACTTCTACTGGTTACAATGGACCATACGTTGTTCCCTTCCACCTTTTAGAGGTTTTTGCATCACATTAATAGTTGGTGGTGTAGGTGGCACATGGTGTTTTTTGCACACCTTTGCTTTTATTTGATTTAAAAAAAAATAGTACATATATTTTATTTTTGTGTGGGGCCGCTTTTTTTAGGGCGAATAACACTTGCCAAGAAGGGAATTAATAATGCGAGAGTAGGGCCTTACTGGGGAAATTTTTACCCCCCACTTGTTAAAATGGACCATACATTGTTCCCTCCCACCTTTTTGAGGTCTTTGCATCACATCAATACTTGGTGGTGAAGGTGACACATGGTGTTTTTTGTGTCATTCAGTCACTATATGGTCTCCTCATGCTGCCGCCACCTCCACACTGGGTCATTCAGCCACTATATGGTCTCCTGATGCTGCCGCCAACTCCAGGCTGTGTCATTCAGCCGCTATATGGTCTCCTCATGCTGATGCCACATCCACGCTGTTTTTTCATTCATCCACTACATGGTCTCCTCATGCTGCCACCAACTCCAGGCTGTGTCATTCAACCACTAACTCCAGGCTGTGTCATTTAGCCACTGTATGATCTCCTCATGCTGCTGCCACCTCCACGCTGTGTCATTCAGCCACTATATGGTCTCCTCATGCTGCTGCCACCTCCACGCTGTGTCATTTAGCCACTATATGGTCTCCTCATGCTGGTGCCACCTCCATGCTGTGTCATTCAGGTACTATATGGTCTCCTCATACTGATGCCACCTCCAGGCTCTGTCATTGTGCCGCTCTGCGACATTGATTCTAATAGTGTTGACTCTGATTGGCATGTCATACTGAATAACAGTATTATTGCACTAACCCAGCACACACCCTATGCAAGTTACAGCAAGGCAAAGTGTTCTACACCCCTATTGAGACTCTCTGTATTCCAGAAATAGCTGCTTTTAATATCGATTCGCCACAAATACATTTATACTGAAACTAATTTTGGGGGGAAAATTCGGCAAATTGGCCAAATCAAATTTAAAAAAAAAATCGCTCAACAGAAATCATGCCAATGTCATGCCATCCAATATACAAGAGTTCCAAGTCTGTGATAAACTACAAGACTATTTCTGGGAATTCACCAGAGCTGTCACTGGGACTAAGGTCCTAACTGTTTCCCCATGTACTCGGATACCTCCAGGACTTACAGTAGGGCCAAATTGTATAACAAAACAAACAAATACAAAACACATATTATTACGAACAAGAATAGTAACATAGACAAGTACAAAATGTGTCAAACATGAATAAAAACAACTCACCAAAACTAAACATAACGTGAGCTGACCCCAACTCACTTATTTCAACAGTTTAGACTTCCAGTGGCTTGAGTCTAGCCAGGTGATTAGGTCGGTATCATTATAGTGAATTGCAGTGTTGAGACTCCACCCACTCTCTCTGCAAAGCCAGAGGATTCATAGGAAATTTAGGCAGCATGACAAAATTATTTCAGTTTCTAAAATGGCAATTAGTATGTCTTAAAATCCATATCTGTCACATCAGCTTAAACAGGTAAGCCTAAGTCATACACAAGAACCTTTACATTATTCTCTTATAATAGCCTATGCTGCACTATAAAACAAACAAAAAATCTCCAAATCACCCAGAGCAGCAAAATACTTCACTCATTTACAGAAAAATATCATGATGTAAGGTATCGGATATTGTGACGACAACATTTAGCCATCACTGTCTTCTATTAAAATAAAAGGACCACGGTGTAATCCACTGCACTGATACTGGAGATGCAGAATGAGCAAGCGGCTTGGGCGCAGGCTTCATTTTTGTATTTATTTAAATAATTGAAGAATTATAAGAATATTTCCAAGGACATTTATTTATTTATTTTTTTACTTCAATTTCATCTGAATAAATATAAAATAGTATTGGTCCGCGGAGAAATTAAACAAATTATTTATATGGCGGGCTATGGCTGGATTTACTTAAACATGAATATTTGAATTAATGCGACCTATCATTATGAAATATAGATCAGCTTTTCATCTGCAATTCCCCAATAAAAAATAAACTTTGCTTTCTCTTTTACAAAACTTCTTTTCAGATCAACTTTTAATTTAATGAAGACGACGCTAGAGTGTTTTAATTTCCCCATCAGAACAATGTAATAGTTACAAAGTATCCAGAGTTCAAATCTACACAAGAAGTAGAGCAACCAAATAACTTAAAATGCAGTCTTTACTATGCTTCAGAGCTTTATTCACAATTCTACTTATTTTACAGGTGCAATTTCCAAGGATTTTTTCCTTTTTTTGCATGTAGAATGGCTTTCTAAATGTCTTATAGGGTATGTTCCCACTGCGGAATCTCCACTCAGATTTCGGCTGGCAGACGCGGCCAAAAATGCTTTGGTGGTAGGACCGTGAGGCACTGCACCTTCACCATTGACGGCTATGCAGTACTTGCGGAATTCCACGCAAAGATTGAACATATTCCACAGTGTGAACGGGTGAATGGGTCTTGCGGAAGACCCATTCACACTGATGGTAATGTTCATCGCGCGGAATTCTACTTTTCACAGTGTGAACGCACCCTAAGGGGTATTCTGGCCATAGATATCTTCTGGGACCCCCGCATTCTGTGCCGGGTGCTGCTCCAGTATCAGATGGAAACGCTGGTTTCCAGGACTGGAGATGTGGCATCACCCCACGCCCCCTCCATTCATATCTATGGAGTGGGCATGGCGTGATGTCGCGAGGGGGTGTAGCATGACGAAACCAGCATTTCCAAAACAGGAGCAGAAGGTTGGGTGCTGCACGGAGAACGTGTGTGTGAGTCCCAGAGGTCTCATCCCCTATTTTTGGTTAGGGAATAAGATATCTATGGCCGGAATTTAAACAATCTGCAATGGAATATGTACCATAAAAGTAGAGCATACGGCTACTAATAAAAATGGAAGACCAAGCCTTGGATAGTCCTATACCCTACAAGGGGTGAGTACATCTCAGGAACTGCATTGGTAGCAAAAGGTTATGGAAAGGTTGGGGATATTTGTTATGGATCCTCTTTCTCTATATTTGCCACATCCACTGAATAAGTGGTGAATGTTGTGATTGAGGCAGTAGCTTCTATTTAAAAGTGCAGTCCCTGTATTATACAGTGCTAAGCATAAGTATTCACCCCCTTGGACTTTACATTATATTTTGTCATGGTATAACCACACATTCAAATTTCTTTCATTGCAATTTCTGTAATGGACCAACGCAAAATAGTCCATGATATGGTCGTGGGGGAAATATTACATGGATTTTAAAATGATTTACAAATAAAACTCTATAAAGTGTTGAGTGCATATGCATTCACATCCTTTACTGATTGAGCTTCAGCTTTTTTGCCAAGAACAATAAACAAACATTTCCATCTCAAGATGTGCAAAGCTGGTAGAGACCCCCGAAGACTGGCAGCTACAATTGCAGCAAAAGATTGCAGCAAAAGTTGGTACTACAAAGTATTGACTCAGGGGGGTGAATACTTATGCATTCAACAGATTTCAACTTTTTTATTTTAATTATTGAATTATTGAGTCACTTTTCAAAGTACTATACATGTTGTGTCGATCAAATGGTAAAAGTCTATTTAAGTCTATAGGAATTCCAGTTTGTAACAAAATGGGCTAAAAATCCAGGGGGCGGGGGGGGGGTGTCGTTTGGTTGAATACTTTTGCAAGACACTTAATATTTATAATGGGTTGTCTGTTTTACTAAACCAACAAAGGGCTGACAACATAGTGTCCTTCTGCTTGGGATGTGGTAGCAAGCATTCATCTGCCTTGCAGCGCATCACCATATATTATAGAGGATCTGTGGTCTCTCTTCTATGGTCTCTCTTCTGTAATCTTTCTTTAAAAAGTGAGATACTGCCATGTATAGATAGCTGAGAGGGCTGATCACATCACACTTGGGAATGGTCCCCTGTTCCGGAGATACAAGGCTTGGCATCCCCTCTGACAGTCCTGCCCACCAGATAAGTGTGCGGTATTATACTGTGTGTGCTGTAATTCCTATGACAGGGGGTGTGAATACTTACAGAGATATTTCAGGATTCTTTTTTTTATTTGACTATGCTACCGGGACTGTAAAGTTAGTGTAGTTCACAATATAGTGTCTGTATCTGTGTGTGATGGCTGGGCTCGCAATTCTTATGTGATTTTTGTCCCGATGTTTATTTTTAACAGCATAAAAATGACTGTTGTCTTAGGGGGGGCCCTGCCTTAATGGGTGGAGTGACAGGGCTGCAGAAAATTGTTCCAGGGGTGCTTCAACAGGTGTGGTGGCTGATGTGTGGGAGGGAGAAAGTGACCTCACACTTACAAACAAGGGATCCAAGGACTTGTAGTTGGAGAGAGGGAACTCCAGCAGGAAATAGCCATTTCACAAAAGGAAAGCAGCAGCGTTATGGTGGAATCACAACTTAGCCATTTAGCACCAAGACAAGCACAGATCCTTCCTAAGTAGGTCCATTACTGTCTGGAAGGTAAGTACTAATGTCGGGGCATGTATTTAGCACTGACCAGTGCTCGGCACTGAAGCAGGATCTTGCATCTTTTAATGCTGTTTGAGTGCTTTATGGAGCTGAATTCACGCCCCAGCCATTAAGTATGCACACCCCTGTACGGCACACACAGTGTAATACCGCACGCCCATCTGGTGAAGTGGCAAGACTGTCAGAAGGGAGGCCAAGTCATATATCTCCAGAATGGGGGACCAGTCACCATTCTATACAAAGGTCCCCCTCAGCTATCTATACATGTCTTTATCTCAGTTTTTAAAGGGGTACTCACTGCCCCAGCATTCTGAACATTTTGTTCCGAATGCTAACTACGGGCTGCGGGGGTCGTGACATTACGGCCACATCCCTCGTGACGTCACGCCCCACTCCCTCAATGCAAGTCTATGGGAGTGGTCGTGGCAGCCACCACACCCCCTCCCATAGAATTGTATTGAGAGGGGGGGCTGTGGCGTCGTGACTCCTCAGCCCAAACCCAGCATTCAGAAAAAAATATTCTGAATTCTGGGGCAATGGTGTACCCCTTTAAAGAGACACCACAAGTCCTCTTCAAATAAAGCATTAGATAGTGCACATTGATATCAATGGACAGTCTACGTGCACAGATGTTCTGGGTCCTCCAGAGTAACGAAGAGCGAGATGCTTTTTTTGCGTTAGCCTAAAGGTGGCGCCCTCCTCTATTAACCCAGAACACCCAGCAAGGTAACTGAAAATAGTTTTACTACTCCGAACATTCCCTCTAATACTTGTGGCCACCATATAATGAAGAAATGCCGCCTGTGATCATGTCCATTAGATATGAAGCGTTTTATCTCTCCTTGTTTCTCAGTTGTTCAGAATAAATATCTGCCCTTTGAATCCCGGCTAAGCAGAGTTTTCAGCATTGTCAAAGCGATGTGATAGATCAGAGAGAGATGAAAGATGTAAGTGGATTTGGGATGAAGACGTCTTTGGCCCTAGGAATCGAAGGCACTTGCAGGAATGTGTCTGCTTATTGTTAGATGATTTTGTGAGCCTCACTTCTCGCTAAGACAGTCTTACAATATTTCAGCTTCTAAGCAGCCGCAGTTATAGCTGATCTTAAAGGGGTTGGAAACCAATATTAACCCTTCAATGGCAATTTCACATATTTGAGATATCGTATTGAGGTCAAGGGTGATGAACAAGGTTGGCATGGGTCTTATCGAGCCGGAGGAAGGGCATGCATGTGTATGATTTGAATTTTCGAAGAAAAGACCTTTTGGGGACATAAATATCCTCAGACTCTGTAACAAGAGAAAATTGCCTTGACAAGTGTCCATAGTCACAGTCATAGCTCTGCTTAACCTACTTAGTTCCAAGAACCCAACCGGCTGAACCTCAGTCTTGAGCATCAATATCGAAAGACGTCACTGCAGATTAGACTCCTGACTGTAGAATGGTTAGTAAGAGATTTAACTAAGCAAAGATGAGAGCAGGACCGGCTCTGCCTATAGGCAAAATAGGCAGCTGCCTACAGCGCACTATTGATGGGGGCACCACTCTGCCTGTCACAATAAAGTTAGACAACCAGCATCCAAACCACTCACTCAGCCAGAAGCATGAGAAGAAGGTTTGTTACAGTGTATCACCCCAGTAGAAAGCTAATTACATGAGGAGGGGGCTTGTTGCAGTGTGTCACCCCAGTAGAAAGCTAATTACATGAGGAGGGGGCTTGTTACAGTGTGTCACCTCAGTAGTAAGCTGGGGCTTGTCAAAGGGCGGGCCAATGGACAGAGTAAAGGGTGCGGCAAAATTATCTTTTGCCTAGGATGACAAAAATCCTTGCACCAGCCCTGGATGAGAGTTGGTACCATGTGAGCCACAGAAATACAGGGGCTAAATGAAGTAAGGATAATACCTTTTAGAGGCTAACTGAGAACATATAGAGCACAGGCTTTCAAGAGCTCTCAGGTCCCTTCATTGGGCTGGTTATACAAAATCATGGTTGCAAATGAGAGGTGGATATGATCAACCCAGTGTAGGACAGACTTCTTTGATCAGTCAGTGGTGGTATACTGTGATGTATATTGCAGTTAACCTCTGGAAGTGTCAGAAGGTAATCAAACTTGGGAGGTGGGGTCAGGCTGAGTGCATGACTGGTTTGACTATTTATGTTCCATTACCTGAAGCATGATCACCTTCTGACAGAGGATTTGGTTTCCAGTGCCATCTCTATGCTGAAGACACTCAGCTCTTTACCCCTTCCCGTGACATCACCCCTGCACGCCTTTAAAATACCAGTGACTGTCTCTATGCCGTCTCAAACATCATGTCCTCCTTATATCTGGAACTAAATCTTTTTTACACTAAACTTTTGATATTTTCTCTACTAATCTACCTAAACCGCATGGCCGGCATTTACAATTGTAGGTGTAAGTGAAGCATTTTTTTACACCTTTTTTTTGTGTGCAGGTAATGTGTAGGAGCACCGAATTTATTAATGGTCACAGAGCATTTAATACATTTTGTGCAGGTCACATTTTCTGAAATTTCTGTCTTCACATACACCAAAAAGCTAAGCTAAGTCTGGGCTGGTGAAGTTTTAGAAACTTTTCAGTGGCTTTGCACCTTTTCACAAAAAGGCGCAGTTCATAAAACCGTTCGATATCATGTGTATTGCCCAAATCAGTGGATTGCAACTCAAAATCAGCAGAAATGTGGAAACCAAAAAAACAGTCTAAAGACAATGATAAATATTGACTCATATGTCCATCTAGGTTAGTGATACAACCATTACTCCTAGGCTGAAAGCTCCCTCTTTTGGAGTTATATTAGACTCAGATCTGCCTTTCACTCCCTGTATTCAATTTCTTTCACGCTCTTGTCACCTGCACCTCAAAAACATCTCCAGAATCCGCTCCTTTCTCACTATTAAAACTGCAAAAATCTCATTATTGCTTTGACTCACTCCCACCCTGACTATTGTAATTCTTTATTAATAGATCTTCCCTTCTCTAAACTCTCCCCTCTCCAGTCCATCCTCAATGCCGCAGCCATACTCATCTTCCTCTCCAGTCATTACACCGATATCTCCCCCCATGTCAGTCCAATGACTCTCCCAGTGTCAGTCACTACACTGATGTCTCCCCTCCATGTCGGTCATTACACCGATGTCCCCCCCCCCCATGTTAGTCATTACACCGATGCCTCCCCCTGTGTCAGTCATTACACCGATGTCTCCCCTCATGTCAGTCATTACACCAATGTCTCCCCGCAGTGTCAGTTATTACACTGATGTCTCCCCCCCCCCCCCCGTGTCAGTCCCTACATCCTTCCACTGGTTACCCCTTCAGTCAGGATACAGTACAAAATCCTCCATCTCCATACCCTGATCTTCTGTCTTCTTCCTTCTTCTGAGATGAGCTTTTGATGCAAGCCCTGCAGGCTCAGCCAATCACTGGTCTAGATGGACATTGCTACTGCCAGTGATTGGCTGAGAGGGTAGGTCTTGTACCAAATGCATTTCTTAGAAGCAGGAAGAAGACAGAAGATCAGGAGACCGGACAGCGCCGGACTTAACCAGCGTAGGACAAGGTAAGTTTAGGATTTTTTCCTGCCACCAGCAGGACATACATTTTAACCAAACGTTTGATTACCCCTTTAGAAACCTAAACCCTACATCTTCCAATTTAGGATTCTTTAAACTAACCATCCCATGGCCAATCTACAGTCCATTGCATGATGCAGCAATGCTTCACGAATGGAAGGAATAGTATTAAAACATAGTATCACACATAAAATAAATGAAAAACAGTGGAGTTTCCTTTAACTTTATTATCTTCTGTGTATGCATAAAACTGCAGTGGGGATCTGCAAGGAAACAGGCAGGGGAGCATTACACTTGAAACAGCTGTCGCAAGTTGCACTCTCCCCTGCCTGTTTCCACGAAAATGCACAAGTTATAAGACGTTTCACAGTTGTTAGTGCTGTTTTCATTTCTTCTATGTTGTAAAAAAGAATACAAAGAGAAAAAAAAGCGCTCTGTGTGCCGTTACTTAAAACAAAAGGTATATGCAGATAGGTCAGACGAAATTGTATTGCTCACATGACCGTGTTGCGCTATGAGCACAACACCATAGTTGGCATTGACACAGCAACTGGTATGTCAGCAGGGTCCCGGGGATCAGCCGTAGCTTTCAACCATAGACTCCTAAGGAGGTTGCGTCTGGCAGAACAGTCTTTGAATTCTCCACACGATCCACTACCGATAGAGCCACGGGTTCAACCTGGACCTGACAAAGTGTTTTCAGCTTGAAATGTGTTGTCCTTATACTCTTTTAATAAACCTTTTTTTATTTAAAATAATTCCCTACGGTAAATTATTACAAGTCCCCGGGAGCTCCCACATTCGAGCATTCTCTTCTATCCTTTCTTTATTTTCCCCACACCCCCGGAGCCCGTCCGCCCAGTGGAGGTTCTACCACTGGTTTTATCGCATGGAGAATTCCAAAACTACATTGAAGACTGTACCAGTAATGGAGCACCCCTATTAAGCAGAACCTATGTGCGCTGTCTATTGGCGATACCCCTTCCTAATGTGAACTCGGCTCTATCTGAAGGTAGTGCCAGTCCTATATCTCTTTATTTGTTAGGATTAAAACATAGTTGAAGCCTTTAAATAAATGAGAAACAGCTTCCAAAATCTATTTTAGGAGCCAGTGGAGTTCATTTGCCACCTGTCACCGAGGGGATTAACCTCTGGTTGCCTTTTAGAACATCTCATTTTGTGCATTTCTGCTCCTCACAGAAAATAACTTTCCTCCGTGGCTTATAAATCAGTCTCATCATGCTGCCTTCTAGCCCGCAATGTTTCTCATATCACAACTCTCTCCTGCCACTGTTCTAAACCCGACTTGATGTATTACTTAAATACATCATGAAACAAACTAACTCTGATAATCCTACATGCCAGGGATAAATCACTAGAGACATACTAAGCTGATGATCCATTATAGTTATACATCAGCCTCGGCAGATAGGCCGTGCATGTAAAGTACATATTTAAAGCCAAGCGAACGCTATACAACAGCTGGTGCAATTAAATAGCCTCTAAATAAATGTGGGAGCCATTAGGATTTCTAAAGATCAATGGAGCCATTTGACAAAAGATTTGTCTATAAAAAATACTTTTATGATTAAGATAGAACGTTTGGACGGCGAGCTGGAATTTACTGCGCTTGGGCACCATATTGTTAGTGAACATTTAATTTATGCTACAGAACATAGAATTACCTTTTTTTTTTTTCTTTTTTTACTGAAGACAGAAAATTATCTCATCTGGACGAGATGGGCATGGAAAATTGCTATTTTTGTAGCTATTTTAGAAAAACAAACTTAATAAAAATGTTATATATATATATATATATATATATATATATATATATATATATATATAAAATTAAGTATGAATACATAAATAATCGAATAAATAAATAAGAAAAAAAAAAACAATTGTACATTTATGGTCAATTGTCAAAAATTCTAAAAAAAAATACTATTTCCTGAAATGGACTAAAACATAAAGGAAAAGCACTCCAGTAATGTCCGGAACAGTAAACGACTAGTGTAATACAGTGCTTACCCTTGATGGTTGTGCGATTACAAGCACAACTTTGGAAACCGTATGTATTGCTCCAGGTCTCTTTGCAGCCTTCCCATCAGCAACAACGAAGTACTCAAAAAATTCCTCCAAGAACGACAGGATTATCAAGGCACCCCACCTTTTCCTAGATTGCTAGATTTCCTTAAAAGGAACAAGTCATTACTTCCTACGAGCTACGAGTCATTGGGGTGGTCATTTCCTTAACAGTCTATTATGGACATGAAAAAATTGTGTGTTTACACCCTAAAATAAACCATTTAGTATACATTTCCCTGCCCCTGCAGTTTAAAGCATTATTAGCATTTCTGGTTACTGAGTAATTGTTAATTTGGTGGGGATACACTGCGGGTACAAGACATTTCTGCCAAAAAACCTGGTACAATAATTTCATAGTTGTACAAAACTTAATCAGTGTTTCTGGGTGTTTGCAAACATATTTAGGCCCTATAAATTTAGCCTGTACTTCCTGTTTCGGTTTCAAATGGTCAGTGGCCATTTTGGGGACTCTAACAAAGTAAGCACATGGTCGGGGGGAAGGGCATGTTTGTTTTACTCTAACCCTAAACCGCATTTGGTGTAGTCAGCAGGGTTTCCACAACAAATGGAGCTGCAGACAGGATTATAACCCCTAGAACCACAACACAGTGTTTATTGATAAATCTCCCCCTATACCCAACCAGGCTGGTGGAGCAGAGAAAAACCATTGTGGAATGCCCCAATAACTTGTGATTCAGACAGTGTCATGGTCGGGTAGGGAACAGTGCAGACTAGTGCTCGCCCCAAACACGTCTCTACTTGGAGCATCAGCCCTAAACTGCAGCCCTTTTCTGAACAACTGTCCCTACCCTTGGCAAAGCGCACCAGGGTGGCAGGGAAGTCAGACAGGCCTGATCAGCAACACACGGGCATAGAAGCAACATAATGGCAAACAAAGGGTAAACCATGGTTAAAAACCAAGATGAGCAGAGCAGTACACAGACAGGATCTACAGCAACATTAAGACAAGCAAATGTCAAATCAGAAGAGTAGTCTAGTACAAAATTATAAGGCAGAGGAAAAGTTAGGTCACAAGCAGAGGTCAGGTCAGATTTGGTCCGATCCCAGAATATCACAGGGACAGGAATGCAGGTGAAGGATAGTAATCAAATACCATGGGCACAGGCTGTAGATACAGAGAAATTAAAATTTCCTCCTGCTTTGAGACGTGAATGCCAGTGCCACAGTTGATTGGCTCGGTGCTCACAACTCCACTGTGGGATGTGGCTAGGCCAGCCATATAACACAGTGACGAATGGCCTTGTGAAGGCCCCCAGTACTAAATTAGAGTTAAAGGGGTATTCCACTCCTAGGCATCTTATCCCCTATCCACAGGATAGGTATCTTGCCCTGCACCACGGTAATCGGCATGCACGAAGATCTGTATGCCGGATTACTGGCCCCCTCCATTTATCTCTATGGGAGATACGGAAATACATGAATGCCGTATCTCCATCTCTCCTGTGGACATGAATGGAGGGGGCATGAAAATCACGGCCGCACAAAGCCTAGCAGGGCTAGAGATTGCAGGGTTCTAAGTGGTTGGATCCCTATGATCAGACATCTTATCCCCTATTCCCCTATGCCCTTTGAATAGGGGATGAGATGTCTAGGAGTGGAGTACCCCTTTATATCAGCGTTTTTCCCTGCGCACATTATTTGCGGATTGGTGTGGAGCTGTTTTTGGCAGAAACAAGCTTAGTTTTTATACAATTGTTTACCCTTTGTTTGTCGTTATGTTACTTCTCTTCCTTGTGTTGCTGGCAGAAATAAGCTATATTTTCTAATCCTGGAATAAAAAAAATGTATGTATATCAGAAAATATTCCAGTGTTTTAGTATGTCCGAGCAGGATTTGTCACCTTTTTTACCAGCACAACCTAGAGAATGTGCACTAACAAACAGTGTTCGGTGTTTTCTTATCATTTTGAACTGAACGACAAGAAACTAAGGGTTTAAATAAGAAGTAAAATCCCCAAGGTACAGCAAGAACACAAGGACGGAGAGGGAAAAAAACAAGCTCTGAAAGGTTACTATCTAAAATAGAAAGATCAAAACAGGGAACACACATATACCAAATGAGATCTAATAACATTTGCCTCTAAGGAGACAACAGTT
The DNA here is from genome assembly GCF_029499605.1 of Hyla sarda. Lineage (NCBI taxonomy): Eukaryota > Metazoa > Chordata > Amphibia > Anura > Hylidae > Hyla > Hyla sarda. Next base: position 369,988,114 of record NC_079193.1, on the reverse strand, counting down.
GTGGATGTCACAAAAAGTGAAAAATATTGTCCTCAGTAAAGTCTAACATTTCATGGAATATAGTTATATGGTTGACAAAGGCCTCATGCCCACCCAATCAACCAGAGACAAGAAAATACTGGATAGTTTACCCTAATTGACATGTTTTGTTGCCACTAAGGTGGAAAAAAAAAATCTTTGAAGGCCATTAATGGTGAATAGGCCTGGTATAATGTCATTCCGTGCCCTGTAACTCACCACTTCCTGTTCCTGCTCATCCCTGCCCACTCCCCCATTCCAGCTCCTGTGGTATCTTTGACAGCTGCCCCCCCCCCCCCCCCCCCCAGTGCTCTGTTCCCCATGCTATGCTCTTGCTTGTGCAGAACCTTACTCCTGCATTACCAAGTCTGGCCTATAGAGACCAGTTTTATGTCTTTCCCAAATTTAAACAGCCAAAGCATGGACAAATAACCCCTTCCCACATGCCAATGCTTGGTATGTTCTATTTCAAGGGATCAGACTTACTTCCTGTGCTTGAGTGTTATACCATATTTATCTTGCTAACCTGTGTATCATGACTCAAGGCCATTTCCTGGACTACAATTCTACCTGACACTTATGCATCATACTGTCTCTCCTGTTGCCAACCAAAATTGTTAACCTGAACCTGTCAATTGCCTTGACCATCTGCTTGTACTGGAGTTTATTGTTGTAAAAGCAGTGGCCTAGTAAAGTATAATGTGTGTCCAGGCTTGAGCTGGGCTAAAAGTAATACAAATAAATACATAAATAAATAAATATCTATAACTCTCCTGACCTAAACCCCTACTATATGTGTCCCGCCATTACCCAAATCCCTGGATGAGCAGCTCTCTCTGCTTTTGTTTCAACACACAGGAAGTGCTTGTTAAAGAAGAAGTATCATGGTGGGGGGTCTGAGCGCTGTGGCCCTGTGAAATCTCCTGTTTTGAGCCCTTGTTTTCCTTCACAGCGGCATGTCACGACCACTTTGGGTGGGGGGTTGTAACACGCCGCTGTGAAGGAGAGCTGGGGCTCCAAACAGGACATCGCGGGATGTCACAGTGCTTGGACCTCCCACGATCTAAAACTTATCCTGTGATGAATGGTTCTGTCAGAACCCATAGGGTTAATGTTCTCTAGCTCTGTTGTTTATCCTGGTTGCTGGGACTACCGTGTTTCTCCGAAAATAAGCCCGGTCTTATATTAATTTTAGTCCCAAAAAACACACTAGGGCTTATTTTCAGGGTAGGGCTTATTTATTTATGGGGGGGGGGGGCTGCAGGAGTGGGGAGGATGGGGGGCTGTAGCAGTATGGAGGATGGGGGCTGCGGGAGGATGGGGGGCTGTAGCAGTGTGGAGGATGCCGCACCCCCCCATCCTCCACACTACTACAGCCCCCCTTCCTCCTCACTGCTACAGCCCCCCCATCCTCCACACTACTACAGCCCCCCAGTGTCGGGTATGCGGGCATCACTGGCGGCCACGGTCCGGATCTGGACCACGGTCTGCCAATTGATTACCCCTGGCCTAGGTCTTATTTTCAGGGTAGGGCTTATATTGCAGCCCATCCTGATAATACTGCTAGGCCTTACTTTCGGGATAGGGTTTATTTTCGGGGAAACACGGTATGCCTCTGTGCTGCTTGGTGTGGTTCAGCTTTCTGAGCCTATTAGAATCCTCCTGCTAGCATCACAGTCATATATAAGGAAGCCTCTTTCATTCCTGCATTGCCTGTGAAAGTTCTTGCAACTGTAACTAGCACTCTCGGTATGATTATTGTCTTATCTGGTTCTCTGATCTTTTGGCTTGGCTTTTGACTCCTCTATTGTTCTCTGTTATAGTACTCCATACCCTCCTGGCTTTTACTCTTCTCGTTTGACTTTATTTTCAGTGTGTGTGTTTAGGTTGATTTCTGTTCGTTTTGTGTGCTTCCAGCTGTTTCCCAACATCCTACCATATTGTATTTTATTGTTTTGACTTTTGACTGTCCCTGCACGTATCATAGGAAGGGACCGTCTTTGTGGTTGTGTACTCGTTGTTTAGGACGGGTACCCAAGTAGGCAGGGACAGAGGGTGTGGGCAAGTATAGGGCTGCACTCTATCCCTGCCCAACGTGATATATCCACTATCCATTGGATAGGGGATACGTTTTCTTACATGATACTTTAAGTTATTCACTGAATATAGCAGTGAGCATCCTCAGCAAGTGATTGGCTGATCGAGTGCTCCAGCATGTCGAAATGAAAGTGTTAGGATCCATTTCTCCCTGCGGTCAGTCATGCACATGTATCGATACAAGCGTATGTTCTCTTGCATGCAGAGAAACAGCTCCGCAGAAGATAACCATACCCCAAAGTAGATTACAGCCCTTTTATATGGCAACATTCTAAGTGTGAGCTGATTGGCTAAGGAACCCCAGTGGCTCATGGGGTATAACTTTATTACCAATCACAGGATTCCTTTTACACTCTTTCTTATCATTGAAAAAGCTTGTTATCCAACAAAAGCCTCATTATTTACCACGGTCATTTGGATAGTTTTCGAGCATCACTGAGCACTGGCCAGAACTAAGACAATGGTAAATAGAAACTAGATAAAACCGGCCAACACCATCTAAAGTTAGACTATATATATATATATATATATATATATATATATATATATACAGAGAACATAGATATCAAAACAAAATTTTTCCAACATTCCCTCCTCTGATATCTATTTTCATTTTCTCAGTTCATTTCAGCATAAGTCCCTTCCTCAGCTGGGTTTTTGGACTTTGCTTCATAGAAAGGGAGTATCATCATAGGCATCTTATTCCAGAAAAATAGTTTGGTACATATTCCTTGTCACAGCAGTCTCAATCAGTTTTGAGATAGTCCTCGGATGCAGGGAATGCAACAACACCCACAGATCACCAAGATGACCAACACAATTGCGATGGAGATGAGGGTTGATGTCACCAATCCAGTTCATCTTCAAAACCATCCCTCAAGCCAGTTGGTGAATGGGTCACTTATTCCTGAGTTCTCGGCTAACTCATTTGATAATGCAGTCATTCCTTTGATTGCTCTGGTCACGATTCCTCCAGGAGCTGTATTGTTGGGAATAATGGCACAACCCATATTGCCAAACATCTTGCAGACCCCTCCTCTTTCTGTTAAGCCTTTGACTGCATCCCTTGTATAATTTACAAACATCTGTTGGTTGCAGTAGATGTAATTTATATAGTCAACATTTTTGTTTACTGTACTCCACCAAAAGAACAGAGACTCAAACCCTGCTGCCACTTAATCTCTGGCTTTAAACTCATTAGGCCCTCCACATGGAACCCCTATCTCATCAATGTACTCTCACCTGAGAATCAAAAGACCCTTTAGGAGAGGTGCCCCTTCGGCTACGTGGGTGTCCTCTTTTCCAGGGTGACTCTGACAGGATATGGAGGGGCATAGCCAGTTAGACCACAGCACAATCCCCTCGGGCATTGGCTGGGATCCTAGCTCTTAGCCATTTATCTCCGCATAACCATCAGACGTCAGCCTGTCATGCTCAACCCAGCCACCATCTTTCCCTTTCTTGTTAATCCGCTCCATACAGTAGTCATCGGGCAATGATCCCAGGTTTGTACTGCTCTCATTCCCTGGGAGTGCAAAGAGAGTAAAATTGCCAGGAAATGCTGTGACTGCTGTGGGTATTTGAGATATCTGGATCTGAGGAAACAATAAACTCAATGTATGACAGGTTGTGTTAGTATCAGGTTTGTATGCTTTTTGGAACAGTTTAATCATACAATTTAAACCTTCTGGATCTGTACTATTGTTTAAAGGAAAGGGTGCTGTAGCTAAGTCGGGCCTGGCAAAGGCAATTTTCTCTTTTAAATGTTTTTACTTTATCGATTAGCCATTCTGGCCACTCATGTTTATCTTGATACCCTGTCTCTAGGGCTATGGCATCCTCTATGGTAAGGTTGATGAACCTTGTAGTTTTTGTTAATATTTAAACTGTGGTATAAGGCACTTCCCTTTTCTTGGTCTCACTTCTAAGAAAAACCCTCCTATAGGATATGTTCCTGATACTTCTACTCTCCTACAGGGTAATATCTCTGATCTGTGTTTTAGGCATAACTTCCCACTTCTTATACACTGGGTATATACTAAGTGTACATCACGTTATACAATTACACATAGCAATTAACCAGAGGACACCTGCATGCTATCTTAGCCCTTGGCCAATCTCCCAGAAACTCCTCAGCTTGGTCATTCCTTCCTGAGAACTCATACACTGATACAAAGTAGAACTAACTTATTATCCTTACTCAAAGTTCAGTGCTGCACCTGGGTATGTTGGTTGCTATTATCCCTCCCTGTTACATTTCCTTGAAAATAACATAATCAGGTTTACATACTCCAAAATTTCCATTAATCTGGCAATATTTTACATTTACTAAATGTATTACTGCAAATATTTATTACCCTTTTCCTATGAAATTATCTCTTTTGTCACTTATTAAACCACTATTCGTTGCACATAATTTACTAAACTATTCACAAATACTCCTGCTATGTTACACAGTTCTTTGTCCATATAAAATATAAGCCCCTCCACTTTTGGGCAACGTTTGTGAAGGACAAAACAATAATTATATTACAGCGACCTTTAGGACAAGCCCACTTTTCAGAATGCTAGGGCTTTGGCTTGTGCCCTGACGCCATTTTGGGGCATAGAATATAACAGGGGCCACAACACACATTGTATAACAAGAGCAGACAGTCTATCTTTTCATGCAACAAAGTTTAAACATATTTCATATCTCACATAAGAGATGGAGAAAGAAGTTTGACTTTGTCTTCCATCGCCATGGAAATACAATGCTAACTTAAAAATGTAGCATGTTAGATATAGCAAGTTCCGTATATACAGTAGCTATCATTACAGATTTTACAACATCATCTGCAAACATTCTCTTCACGGATAACACAAAGACTGCAAACACAAAAAATCATATACAAGAGATAACATAATAATAGGACACACACAAAGGGCTCTTCATACATTCACAAAAGTGTAAAAAGGATAAAATTATGCAAATATATTCACATAACATTCAATTAATACCACTTGGATTTTCGTTATCTTTTTGCTAGTTTGAAATTATTAATTATAACACTTTTTATTAATACAAACAGTTTTAAAAAAGTATTCACTATTATTATTATTATTATGCTATTCATTGATCAAGGGGACCTCTGTGGTCCCCCTGACTCTTTCAGTATATTCTTGAACAAAGAATTAACACTTTTTACAGTTCCAACAAACTTTTTGGACTCTCAAACATTCTTGTACCACAGTATCACTTACATAAACACTCTCACCTTTTCTAATCCTACCTTCCTCTGCGCCTTCTGCAACATACTGTTTCTCATCCTCTTAAACACGCAGTCATCTTTACATTTCTCTTTGCCTTTTAGCTTATAACTCTATTGTTATCCCCTTTTTGCTTTTACAAATACATTGGGGCCTAATTTATTATTCATTTAGTTTTTACACTTTTTAAGTCTTTGTTTTGTCTAAAAGTCTGGAGATATCCCGTAGGCCCTTGGCCACTTTTTCTATCACGGTGTGGTTCATACAAGGGGTACAGGCACTTAAGTCCGAGTTCCTGCTCTCATCATCCGATAATTCGGACTCAGAGTCACTACAGATTGGGAGTGGTAGAACACTCTCTCTCTCAGGTGGGATGTTTCTGCCTCCCTTGAGGTGTGGTGGTGACTGGTGCCACAGAAGTAGAAGTTACTGGGTTTTGTTCAGTGAGAGGGTCTACTCTGACAGGATGGACTTGGGAAACAGTGGGAGTGACTATGGCCTCCCGGGTTTGGGGAGGCAGCACTTCCAAATAGGGTGGGGCTGCCTCTTGGAGTGGATGTTAAGCAAAAACAATATTTCCATCTCCATTATCCACTAGGGACATTTTTTATTTATTTATTTGTTTATTTTTTCTTGTTAGATCTGACTTGGGTGTTGGTCTTTACCTGCATCGGCAAGTGCCCCATACCCAAGCTTCTTTTGTTCAGTTAGACTCAATTCCTTAATCCTACCACATAAAGCGTGCCATCATTTTACAGGCAATTTAATATTAAACCCAAACTACTTCTCCCACTTATTACAGTTTTAAAACTTTTTTGGGATCTTTGCTATGCATAAATTTTCTATCTACGTCTAGAGGAGCAGGTGGAATGCAGCAGCAACACAGACAAGTGTAAGCAGATCCCTACACAACCTATTCCCCATCTTCAACAACTTGTGGATTTCACAGTGATCTATAAAACACCAGAGGAACAGTTTTAGGATTATACAGACAGAAATCAACAGGACCATGAGCAATACCCAAACAAGTGGCAGAAACAGAAAATAATTAAACCCTCTACCAGCAACAGTAGTGTTAGTCATAGATAAGGTAAAATTAGGATCAAAATCAGATATGAGAGAAAAAAGAAATCAGCCTCGCGATCACACCTGATCACTGAGCTGTTCCAGCTGTTTACACCAGGCAACACTCCTCTGGTGTTCGGTATACCTTTTTGCAAATCTTTTTTCATCTGTGCTGGACAGCAGGTAGTGTCGTATTTATATTAGGCTACACCCCAAGAAAGCCTCTTCGGCCACTGTGTTATCCAGATATCTCTATTTGGTATCAACACAGTGCCTGTCTTTGGCCACTATGTCACCAAGTTGTTATACGATCAACAATAGTGCCGGTGTGCAATACTGAAATCCCCTCAAGCAAAGAGAAAGAAAGAAAAACAGTCTGTCTTACCTCTCAGACAACTTGGAGTACTGGATCAATCAGGTTCGGAACCAGAAGGTAAGTCTGGGTCCCGATACCAACCAGCCCCTGTTTCACAGCTAACGTTAAGCTGGGGGTCTTTTGTCCTCAGCGACTTAGACTCAATACTCACTGAGTATTTTGGTCGGTACCGTTCGACCCAAAGTCCACTCTTTGTTTCCGGCAATCGAAGGATCATTTGTTAGGATCTATTTCTCACTGTGATCAGACAACTCCAGCCGTGTTGATTAGCAGACAGATTTAATGCACATGTATAGATACAAGTGGATGTTCTCTTATATGCAGAGAAACAGCTCCGCAGAAGAAAATCATACCCCAAAATTGATTACAGACGTTTTATATGACAACACTCTAAGTGTGAGCTGATTGGCTAAGGAACTCTGGTGGCTCACGATGTATAACTTTATTATCAATCACAGGGTTCCTTTTACACTTTCTTTCTTATCATAGAAAAAACTTGTTATCCAACAAAAACCTTGTTATTTACAAAGTTCAAGCATCACTGGGCACTGGCCAGAACTAAGACAATGGTTAATAGAAAATAGATAAAACTTTCCAACACCACCTGAAGTTAGACAATGTATATATATATATATATATATATATATATATATATATATATATAGACAAATCCAGAGAACATAGATATTAAAATATAATTTTACCAACCGAAAGCAGCTGAAGGATTAGCTACAGGGTCAAAGAGACATACAGAGAAGCTGATGAATGTGTTCTATCTCAGCCCAGAGCTGGCTTGAAGGGATTATCCACGTATAGAAAAACTGAGCTAGTTTCCTTCAAAAAACAGCTCCATGTATGTGTGGTATTAAAACTTGGCTCCATTCACTTCAATGGAACTGAGCTGCAGAGCCACACCCAACCTGAAGGGGGTGTGGTTTTTGAAAGAAATTAGCTCTGTTTTTCTATTCCTGGATAACCCCTTTAACAGCTTACACTGCTCAATACTGTTCTATAATGTCCTCCATGCTGTTCTATTAAAGTATTTTTTTTTCTATTCTCCTTCCTTTATCTGACCATATGAACACAGATTCTTTTAAAGTTGATTAAATTTTTCAGGTATACTATAAAGCAAATAAAGCAAATATTTTTATCTTTTTTAAAGAGCAAACAATGGTGAAGAAATATGTATTCATCAAGATAATAATAAAAAAAAAAAGAAAGAAAGCTGCTCCTGAAATCATTCAACCTAATTAGTGTTAAAACATTGTTTAAAAAAAAAAACACCAAAAAAAAAACACCAAAATAATAAGAAAAAATTTTTTTTAAACTCCCTGCCGGTCTATGCCTCATTAAAACATGCGCCATTCAATCTTTACAATCTCTGGTAAATACTGAAGATTAAACTTCAGAGCAGAGAATAATCTATTAGATGTTCTCAATTTATGTAGGACAACTTTAATCTTTAATCTTGGATAATGCATCAATTTCGGTAATGAGCATTTCTTCTAAATAGACTGAAATAACAATGGCTGAGTTTAGTGTTTTTCTTCTACCAAAATAACACATATCAAACACATAAACTTTTCTAAAATGGAATATTTTAGAAAATCATATTGGAATTTGATTGCATCCCGCCCACTGTCCTAGGGGTCAATGGATTAGATGTGACCTCCTGAGATCTTTCATCCATGGCCGACCGTTAGTGAACCAAACTCTGACCCACTAAGATATCTGCCAAAGGCTTTCCAAACAACCGCTGTAACTAGAAGGAAGACTTGTGAGTCTCTCTTGTGTTTAAATGGGTAGTTCAGCCCCAAGACATCTTATGGATAGGGGATAAGATGTCTGATCACGGGGGTCCCACCGCTGGGGACCCCCACAATCTAGCATACAGCACACACCTGTAAATACTCATGGAAGCGCTGGAGTCTCTCAGTCTTATGCCTCCCGACCATGGGGATGGAGTATCGTGCCGTCACGACTCCACCCCCGTGTGATGTCTCGTCCCGCCCCTCAATGCAAGTCTTTGGGAGGGGGCGTGATGGCCGTCACACCCCCTCCCATAGACTTGCATTGAGGGGACGGAGTACCCCTTTAAAAATTGCCCTCATTATATGTTCATTACTTACACAGATAAAGGCTGATAATCATTATTACAAACTTCTGACATCACAACTTAGTTTTGATTTCTAGAGTCCCCCACCACTCACATAAACACTCAACTGGGCCCTGTATCCCCTCACTTTGGCTCTGTTTTCCTCAGAAAGTGTCATAATCATCATCCAACTTCTTAAAGGGGTACACCAGAGGCAAAAAAAAATTTTCTCGAATAAACAGGTGGCAGAAAGTTATACAAGTTTGTAAATTACTTCTATTTAAAAATCTTAATCCTTCCAGTACTTATCATATGCTCAAGAGGAAGTTGTGTAGTTCTTTCCAGTCTGACCACAGTGCTCTCTGCTGGCACCTCTGTCCATATCAGTAACTGTCCAGAGCAGGAGAGGTTTGCTATGGGGATTTGCTTGCACTCTGTACAGTTCGTGACATGGACAGAGGTGTCAGCAGAGAGCACTGTGGTCAGACAGAAAAGAACTACACAACTTCCTCTGGAGCATACAGCAGCTGATAAGTACTGGAAGGATTACGATTTTTAAATAGAATTTATTTACAAATCTGGTTAACTTTCTGGCACCAGTTGATTTGAAAAAGTTTTTCCCTCCTCTGGAGTACCCCTTTGATGAAAACCGAGAAGAGCTGAGCAGAAAAAAAGAGGCACTGTACTCAAATGAGCATTTCTGCCACTTAGGTTATACCCCTGTTTGACCCTGTCCGATATATATTTTTCTGAAAAAATGCTTCTCTACAGTTCATCACAACATTGGGAGCCTCTTCTATAATGCCATAGACATATTAGGCCAGTTGTCTCCAAGCTGTAGATTTCCAGCTGTTGCAAAAAATACAATTTCCAGCATGCCCGGACAGCCAACGGCTGTCCGGACATGCTGGAAATTGTATCTTTGCACAAGCTTGAGGTCAGCAGTTTGTAGACCTAGGCAGTAAGATAATAATGGGCATGGAAAGAAGAGAGTTTGCAAGGTGAGGAACTCAAACAGAATGAACAGTCCCTCAGAACAGGCCCCAATGCAAGACTGGTCCCCCACCTAGCATATTCCTTTATAATCCTGTAAGTGACAACCCACAAGGAATCATAAAGGCTGCCAATACTTGTCATCCGCCATTAAAGCACTAACCAAGCACTAGATTTTTCCATATAAAACATTTTACAACTCATTATATATGGCAAAATCTTTATCCTCATTATACCCGGGGGGATGTTTTTGCCCCCAGGGTTGGTGAGGATATGTTTTGTAAGTTATTCCTGCCTGTACCATACTATATTCCAGCTATACTTACCAGGTCCAGTCGCTCCAGCCGTAGTGACGCCCCCCCGACGTCATTGACTGCCCACATCATCGCTCTGCTCCCTAAGCATACGGAGCAGAACAGTGACGTGGGCCGTCAATCACGTTGAGAGGGCATCACTACAGCTGAAGCGACGGGACCTGGTAAGTATCGCTCCCCACCCAGGGGACTACTTACGGGGCGTTGGGGTAGGGGGGAGACTTTACACCTTCATATTCTCCCCAGCCCTGGGGGGGGGGTGCAAAAATGCTGTCGTTTGGCGACAGTTAAAGATTTTATCATATATATGTAACGTTTTGCCAAGCTTTATACAGTGACCGCCCGACCTACAATGGCCCCGACATACAATAATTTCAACATACGATGGCCTCTCAGAGGCCATCGCAAGTTGAAGGCAGCATAAACATGCAATGCTTTTGTATGTCGGGGCCATCGCATAAACGGCTATCCGGCAGTGCAGACTGCTTTAGCCATTTGCCGGATAGCCGTTTACGGTGCCCCGTGTTCTCTGGTGATGGGCTCTTACCTGTCCCCGGAGCTCCGGACCATCCTCTTCGGGATCCCCTGCATCGCCGGCGCTCTCCATCGTCGTCATCACATCGCCGCACATGCCGTCCCGTCATCCAATAGGAGCGGCGTGCGTAGTGACGTGATGACGGCGATAAGGAACGACGATCCCGGGCAGCAGAGATGGTCTGGAGCGGCAGGGACTCCACGGGGACAGTGATGGACGGTGATATCCAGGGCAGCGGTGACGGTCTGGAGTGGCGGGGACAGGGGAGTATGCCTTCCTATATTTAACATTGCACAAATCCCTCAACATACGATGGTTTCAACAAACGATGGTTCATTTGGAACAAATTACCATCGTATGTTGAGGGACCACTGTATATGGTAAAATCTAGTGCTTGGTTCCCTTTAAGCTTTCCGCTGTCCTTTACGCCTGTTGAGTGTTATTTTTTACTTTTTGTTGTAGCATCTGACATACCGCGTGCAGCAGCGAATTGAAGAGTCACCATTTATCTCTCGGTAAAGATTTAGCTTCCGTGTCCTTTGATGAGATGTGTTATCTTTTTCTTCCTAAGAGAACAAGATTACATAGATATCTATTGCTTGGAGGGTAGCGAGCTGCAGCCCATATGATTCCACTATTTACAGCTCTATATTTATTGGCGGTATTTTATTTCCATAGAACTTCCTCCCCCTCCGCTAACAGCACGTCTGTGCATTTCATTCCTGTAGCTTTGCACTTCAGCCTAAATATCTGGAATAACACTGTGGGAGTAGAGAACTCAGCCCACACTTTCAATGGCTCAGTTGTACATTGTTGAGCAGATAAAGATCGCCTACCCTTACCTGTTTTCTCTTGATAACAGTAATTCATTGCATGACATTTCCCATTTTATAACAAATCTGTGGGGAGATCTGGTGATAAGAGCAAATACTATATATACAATGGAAGATTTGTATGTATTTTATACTGTGTAGGTCCCTGGTACAGACTGTCTGGAGGACTGAGCATGCTCCGGCTTTGTCTGGGTGCATTGAATACATCACTGTCATAAGATATTAGGGTAAGGGTGCATGCACACCACGTTTTTGCAATACAGTTCCCGTATCAGGTTTTTGCTGAAAAACTGATTTCTCAAAACCTGACTAAACTGTATCAAAAAGTGTGTGCAAATTTCAAAAAATTTGAAAAATGATGTCCAGTTGCATCCGTTTTTTAAGAAAATATACGTATGTTTTTAACTTTTCACTCCTTTTTGAATAAAGTTTGATTGAAATTCCAAGAAAAAAAAAAACATGGTGAATGTACGGTTCTGTATGGTTCCCATTATTACATTCTTATACTGGTCATATTTCATTTGACAAAGTCACCATTGGAGAAAATTAATTACTCAGATTAATTAAACAAAAATAACATTTATTATAGGCTCATAGACAAATATGACAGACAGAACAAACTAGTAAATCTTATGCAAATAACAGTCCTTGCTTAAGTCTTACAATAATAACAGTAGGAAGTATAGGCATGTTCTCAGAACCATCTCACCAACTGAGGCTTGTGTGGGCTGGATCCATCATGGAAAGTTCATCTAAGATGGCTTCCTCCTTCGTTAGACTGGATTGGCTCCGCCCCCTTCCTCTTAGCTTGGCTTGGCTTCCTTGTTACTTCATGAATGATGCCCTCCTCGTTCTCCATTAATGAGGCTTCCTTGGTAACTTGTGAGGCAGTCTTTTTATATACCATACTTATGGGTGTGTTCTTTACATATGTGGGCGTGGTTATACTAAGTCTTATATTCATAAATATACTTATCTCTATATATCTCCTCCTAGTGGGTTGGTTTGAATATATCTTTAACTTAAGGGTGTATACATTATGTCATGCTTAACTTGCATACTAATTGGACATTTTTCTGCCATAATATAGAGTAAATAAAACAATACTCACAAGATAGCCTCTTGTCTCTCAGTCTGCTTTGCCGAAACGTCTGACACGTCTTTCCTTTAGCAATTTCCCGCAGCTGAATTCTTTTCCTGGCCTTCTCCAATGGTCGTCAGACTCTTAGGTTCTCGTCTTCTTGAAAGCTTGTATAGTATATGGCATCCGTACGTTTCTTTTTCATACATCCCATGTAAAAAAAAAATAAACGCATACAGTTTAATACGGTGGTAGACTATGGTTTTGGGTACGGGTAAAAAGAAACGGACAAAAGACGCAAAATGGACTAAACCGGATGATGCGTTTGACATACGGTTTACAATGTTAAGTCAATGCATGCGGTTTACTATACGGTTCCGTGCGGATTTAAACTTGAAACCGTATATGGGAACTGTATAGCAAAAACGTGGTGTGCGTGCAGCCTTAGAAAGCATATGACGGGTGCTCAGCGTTAGCATGTAGCATGGCATTCAAACTCTTTCTTCCCTCAAGCTGCTTTATTGACCTTCGTTTTTTTTTTCTTTTTTGTGGAACAAAATCTTAATGGTTGCAGCTCTCTGTAGAGGCGCCATAGCTTAAAGGAGTACTTCAGATTATAGTAATTATTCACATTTTATCTCCTTTTGGCCACACCAACTGTATTGTCATATACTCTTATTACCTGTACTAAGTCCTTTTCCCTGTTGGAATATACTGTGACTGTCAGGAAGTAAAGAAAAACCTGCCATCTACTTTGTAGCTTCTGTTCTCTCTCCCCCCCTAATGGAGACAGAGATTATATGACACTTTTGTACTGGTTTTCAGCATCCTCGCCTTGCAAGTCACAGCCTTTTCTGATATCATACTGACAAGTTACACCCCCTTTTTCTCCCTTGCTCTCTGGTATGGTGTGGTATATGGGGTACAAAGATAGTGGGGCCATTCTTCATCAATGGAAGCCTCAAGGCCACTGGATATGTGAAATTGCTACATGATGATGTGTTTCCCTCTTTATGCACTGAAGCTGAACGTTCCCTGAAATTTTCCAGCAACATGGTGACCACCACATTATGGGTGTCAGGTCCGAGCATTCCTAGATGAACAGTTTCCTGGAAAGTGGATTGTTTGTCGTGGGCCAGTTGAATGGCCCCCAAGGTCTCCCGATCTGACCCCCTTAGACTTTTATCTTTGGGGTCATCTGAAGGCAATTGTCTATGCTGTGAAGATACGAGATGTGCAGCACCTGAAACTACGGATACTGGAAGCCTGTGCTAGCATTTCTCCTGCGGTGTATATAGTAGTATATAGCAGTGTATACGGATACTGGAAGCCTGTGCTAGCATTTCTCCTGCGGTGTATATAGTAGTATATAGCAGTGTATACGGATACTGGAAGCCTGTGCTAGCATTTCTCCTGCGGTGTATATAGTAGTATATAGCAGTGTATATGGATACTGGAAACCTGTGCTAGCATTTCTCCTGCGGTGTATATAGTAGTATATAGCAGTGAATACGGATACTGGAAGCCTGTGCTAGCATTTCTCCTGCGGTGTATATAGTAGTATATAGCAGTGTATACGGATACTGGAAGCCTGTGCTAGCATTTCTCCTGCGGTGTATATAGTAGTATATAGCAGTATATAGAGAAGAGGGTTGCATTGACAATCCAACACAGTAGGCAGCACATTGAACACATTTTATAAGTGGTCAGAAACTTGTAAATAACTCATGAAAGAATAAAGTTACATTAAAACCAAGCACATCATTGTTTTTCTTGTGAAATTCCCAATAAGTTTGATATGTCACATGACCCTCTTCCTATTGAAAAAAACAAAGTTGGATTCAAAATGGCCGCCATGGTCACCACCCATCTTGAAAAGTTTCCCCCCTCACATTTACTAATGTGCCACAAACAGGAAGATAATATCACCAACCATTCCCATTTTATTATGGTGTATCCATACAAATGGCCCACCCTGTGTGTGTGTATATATATATATATATATATATATATATATATATATATAAATATATACGTGGTGTCCCGGTACCGCATCCTATACGGTACCTGTATAGAGGTCCCCATAGCCAGAGTCCCTAGAACGTTGGGGTCCTTCTTATCTAGTCCGCCCCTTGTCACCTCTCATCTAGGTATTAGTTATCTTACAGTTTACTCAGGATTTCCATAAATATAATTGTACAAATGTATATAATTGGTTAATTACCTGTGCAGAGTGTGGCAGGACCTGCGGGACACGTGGTCAGGTAAACTCTATGGTTTTTGCTTAAGGACCTTTGGAGGTCCCTATGACGTATTTCACCCATCATTCCTTGTAACGGTGAGTGACAGTTACTCGGACTAATCAAAGCGGCCCTGCCCATATAAGGGCACGGCGGTCATGGCTCGCTCTCTTTCCTCATGGGCTGTTGACAGGGAAGGATCTGCGCTGCTGTCATCAGTGAGTTAGGCCCGAGCCTTGCGGCGACGGCTGATATCTTCTAAACCGTGAGTGTATCAATCCCTAAGCACTCTGCAAGATCACCGGACCATATCTATCCCCTAAATCCGGACGGATCTTCGCAAATTACCCTAAATTCAGAGACTTATATGAAACGTCAAGGTCCGCAACAACTGTCAGTCACTGAAGTGTATGGAAACTGTATTAATGAGACTGTTACTGTTCATTGGATATACTGCAAGTCTTTAAGTAAAGTTTCTCCTAGTTCGAGTTCAACTATCTTGTGGACCTTCAGTCATTTTATGCATGCACCTATCGTTACTGGGAAGGGCGGCGATAGGCCGGAGAATTACCTCAGCATACTAGCCCTCAGTCTGGTGTCACAAACAATAGGTTTAACCTTAACCCCTGATATACTGAAGCAATACCCTAACTACACTACCCCTACCCCAGAGGCTTACCACATATACATATATATATATATATATATATATATATAAAAAGCAAAATCAAAAGCAAAAGCATCACTGGACTAATACGGCTACTCCTAACTAATCTATATATATATATATATATATATATATATATATATATATATATATATATACCATGACTGATAAACAACAGTGATACCTTAGACCATATATGTCTATTCATATGAATAAATAAATAAAAAATTAATCATAAAAAAAAATTAAAAAAATATACGTAGCAAATAAATATGAATAAATAAAAAAAATATATGTAGTCTATAGTCTATGGGCTACCAGGGGCAATGCCCACCATTTACCCCTTACAAGTATATGCCGGTCCTTCAATAACTGTGTGCGAATATCAGGCAGTAGATCAGTGATCCCCAACCAGGGTGCCTCCAGCTGTTGCAAAACTACAACTCCCAGCATGCCTGGACAGCCGAAGGCTGTCCGGGCATGCTGGGAGTTGTAGTTTTGCAACAGCTGCAGGCACCCCGGTTGTGAAACACTGCAGTAGATGAATGTCTATCTAGAGAGTCTGAGCCATAAATCTTTAGCCCATCCTGACTACCGATATGAAGATATTCTAAGTCATGAATTTTCCATATTATTTTTGCTTTTCTTTTTACCCCTGTTAAAAACCTTATCTCAGAAGTAAAATTAAGTTTCCCCATTTAATTACCAAGTTTTAATGTTTCTTGCTTTACCTATTAATTGCCTATTAACTCGTGATAACTTGTTATGTGCCCCAAAACTTTAATTAAATAAAAATGTAATAGGAAAATGACATTAAATGGCGCTTTATGGTTATTCATTATAGAGAATATTATCAGATAGAGAGCAGGAGACCATGTATTACCTCGCTGGTAATTTCTCTATGAACCCGTATCAAATTTCTTAAAGGGGTACTCCGGTGGAAAACTTTTTATTTTATTTTTTTAAATCAACTGGATCCAGAAAGTTGACCAGATTTGTAAATTACTTTTATTAAAAAAAATCTTAATCCTTCCGGCACTTATTAGCTGCTGAATACTACAGGGGAAATTATTTTCTTTTTGGAACACAGAGCTCTCTGCTGACATCATGAGCACAGTGCTCTCTGCTGACACCTCTGTCCATTTTAAGAACTGTCCAGAGTAGGAGAAAATCCCCATAGAAAACATATGCTGCTCCGGACAGTTCCTAAAATGGACAAAAATGTCAGCAGAGAGCACTGTGCTCATGATGTCAGCAGAGAGCTTTGTGTTCCAAAAAGAAAAGAATTTCCTCTGTTGTATTCAGCAGCTAATAAGTACTGGAAGGATTAAGATTTTTTAATTGAAGTAATTTACAAATCTTTTTAACTTTCTGGCACCAGTTGATTTACCACGGGAGTACTCCTTTAAAGAGGATGTCAAATTTAGGAAACCCATTTTTATCCATTTTTTTAATCAATTTTAGAGTTATTTGTCGAGGACCCTCTGGTTACAAAAATCATTTCCTACTCCTAAAGTTTAACTTTTTAGAGAATAAATGAAAATAAATCAATACAAAGTCATTGAACTCAATAGGCTGTCCATAATGTGAGGCGATGCATGAATGATGAATGAGAGAGATGCACTTTGTAGTCCTTCTAAACTCTGATTAAGTGAATGCACTTTCTACATTGGTCAATACCTTTTTTTATTTATTTATTTTTTTAATATCCCAAAATAAGCTGATCTTGTGATATCCCACAGCTAGAACCCCATCAATCTAATCTCCATGAGATTCAGAATTTAACCCCTTGGGGACAGAGGGTTTTCCCGTTTTTGCACTTTCGTTTTTTTCCTCCTTACCTTTTAAAAAACATAACTCTTTCAATTTTGCACGTAAAAATCCATATGATGGCTTATTTTTTGCGCCACCAATTCTACTTTATAATGGCATCACAAATTTTACCGAAAAATTGCCGGCGAAACAGAATAAAAATTATAATTGCGCGACAAAATTGAAGGAAAAATGCCATTTTGTAACTTTTGGGGGCTTCCGTTTCTACGCAGTAAATTTTTTGGTAAAAATGACACCTTATCTTTATTCTGTAGGTCCATATGATTTAAATGATACCCTACTTATGTAGGTTTGAGTTTGTTGTACTTCTGGAAAAAATGATAACTACATGCAGGAAAATGTATATGTTTAACCCCTTAAGGACCAGGCCATTTTATACCTTAAGGACCGGAGCGTTTTTTGCAATTCTGACCACTGTCACTTTAAACATTAATAACTCTGGAATGCTTTTAGTCATCATTCTGATTCCAAGATTGTTTTTTCGTGACATATTCTACTTTAACTTAGTGGTAAAATTTTATGGTAACTTGCATCCTTTCTTGTTGAAAAATCCCAAAATTTGATGAAAAAAATGAAAATTTTGCATTTTTCTAACTTTGAAGCTCTCTGCTTGTAAGGAAAATGGATATTCAAAATATATTTTTTTGGGGTTCACATATACAATATGTCTACTTTATGTTTGCATCATAAAATTTATGAGTTTTTACTTTTGGAAGACACCAGAGGGCTTCAAAGTTCAGCAGCAATTTTGAAATTTTTCACAAAATTTTCAAACTCACTATTTTTCAGGGACCAGTTCAGTTTTGAAGTGGATTTGAAGGGTCTTCATATTAAAAATACCCCATAAAAGACCCCATTATAAAAACTACACCCCCAAAGTATTCAAAATGACATTCAGTAAGTGTATTAACCCTTTAGGTGTTTCACAGGAATAGCAGCAAAGTGAAGGAGAAAATTCAAAATCTTCATTTTTTTACACTCGCATGTTCTTGTAGACCCAATTTTTGAATTTTTGCAAGGGGTAAAAAGGAGAAAATTTTTAATTGTATTTGAAACACAATTTCTCTCGAGTAAGCACATACCTCATATGTCTATGTTAATTGTTCGGCGGGCGCAGTAGAGGGCTCAGAAGGGAAGGAGCGACAAATGGTTTTTGGGGGGCATGCCGCATTTAGGAAGCCCCTATGGTGCCAGGACAGCAAAAAAAAAAAAAAAAACACATGGCATACCATTTTGGAAACTAGACCCCTCAGGGAACGTAACAAGGGGTAAAGTGAACCTTAATACGCTACAGGTGATTCACGACTTTTGCATATGTAAAAAAAATATATATATTTTTTACCTAAAATGCTTGGTTTCCCAAAAATTTTACATTTTTAAAAAGGGTAATAGCGGAAAATACCCCCCAAAATTTGAAGCCCAATTTCTCCCGATTCAGAAAACACCCCATATGGGGGTGAAAAGTGCTCTGCTGGCGCACTACAGGTCTCAGAAGAGAAGGAGTCACATTTGGCTTTTTGAAAGCAAATTTTGCTCTGGGGGCATGCCGCATTTAGGAAGCCCCTATGGTGCCAGAACAGCAAAAAAAAACACATGGCATACCATTTTGGAAACTAGACCCCTCGGGGAACGTAACAAGGGGTAATGTGAACCTTAATACCCTACAGGTGTTTCACGACTTTTGCATATGTAAAAAAAATATATATTTTTTTTACCTAAAATGCTTGGTTTCCCAAAATTTTTACAATTTTTAAAAGGGTAATAGCAGAAAATACCCCCCAAAATTTGAAGCCCAATTTCTCCCGATTCAGAAAACACCCCAAATGGGGGTGAAAAGTGCTCTGCTGGCGCACTACAGGTCTCAGAAGAGAAGGAGTCACATTTGGCTTTTTGAAAGCAAATTTTGCTCTGGGGGCATGCCGCATTTAGGAAGCCCCTATGGTGCCAGGACAGCAAAAAAAAAAACACATGGCATACCATTTTGGAAACTAGACCCCTCGGGGAACGTAACAAGGGGTAATTTGAACCTTAATACCCTACAGGTGTTTCATGACTTTTGCATATGTAAAAAAATATATATTTTTTTTACCTAAAATGCTTGTTTTCCCAAAAATTTTACATTTTTTAAAAGGGTAATAGCAGAAAATACCCCCCAAAATTTGTTAGGCAATTTCTCCCGAGTACGGCGATACCCCATATGTGACCCTTAACTGTTGCCTTGAAATACGACAGGGCTCCAAAGTGAGAGCGCCATGCGCATTTGAGGCCTAAATTAGGGATTGCATAAGGGTGGACATAGGGGTATTCTACGCCAGTGATTCCCAAACAGGGTGCCTCCAGCTGTTGTAAAACTCCCAGCATGCCTAGACAGTCAACGGCTATCTGGCAATATGGGGAGTAGTTGTTTTGCAACAGCTGGAGGCTCCGTTTTGGAAACAGTGGCGTACCAGACGTTTTTCATTTTTATTGGGGAGGGGAGGGGGGCTGTGTAGGGGTATGTGTATATGTAGTGTTTTTTACTTTTTATTTTATTGTGTGTTAGTTTAGTGTAGTGTTTTTAGGGTACAGTCGCACGGGCGGGGGTTCACAGTAGTTTCTCGCTGGCAGTTTGAGCTGCGGCAGAAATTTTGCCGCACCTCAAACTTGCAGCCGGATACTTACTGTAATCCTCCGCCCATGTGAGTGTACCCTGTACATTCACATTGGGGGGGGGGGGAACATCCAGCTGTTGCAAAACTACAACTCCCAGCATGTACGGTCTATCAGTGCATGCTGGGAGTTGTAGTTTTGCAACAGCTGGAAGCACACTGGTTGCGAAACACCGAGTTTGGTAACAAACTCAGTGTTTTGCAACCAGTGTGCCTTCAGCTGTTGCAAAAGCTACAACCCCCAGCATGTACGGACAGCGGAAGGGCATGCTGGGTGTTGTAGTTATGCAACAGCTGGAGGCATACTATTTTGGCTGGGGATGCTAGGGATTGTAGTTATGCAACAGCTGGAGACACACTGGTTTGCTACTTAACTCAGTGTGCCTTCAGCTGTTGCAAAACTACAACTCTCAGCAGTCACCGACAGCCAACGGGCATGCTGGGAGTTGTAGTTATGCAACCACCAGATGCACCACTACAACTCCCAGCATGCACTTTAGCTGATTGTGCAAGCTGGGAGTTGTAGTTATACAACAGCTGAAGGTACACTTTTCCATAGAAAGAATGTGCCTCCAGCTGTTGCAAAACTACAAGTCCCAGCATGCCCATAAGGGAATGCTGGGAGTTGTGGTGGTCTGCCTCCTGCTGTTGCATAACTACAGCTCCCAGCATGCCCTTTTTGCATGCTGGGAGCTGTTGCTAAGCAACAGCAGGAGTCTGTAACTCACCTCCAACGATCCTCGCTGCACCAGGTCAGTCCCTCGTCGTCGCCGCTGCCGCTCCAGGGGCCCCGATCCCAACAGGGGCGCCGGGGATCGGGGTCCCCAGCACCCGGGGTGCACGTCCCGCACCCGCTCACGTCCTCCGGAAGAGGGGCGGAGTGGGTTGCGGGAGTGACACCCGCAGCAGGCGCCCTGATTGGTCGGCCGGTAATTCGGCCGACGAATCAGGGCGATCGTGAGGTGGCACCAGTGCCACCTCACCCCTGCTGGGTCTGGCTGATCAGCCAGTAGTTCCGGGTCATCGGGTCACTGGAGACCCGATTGACCCGGAATCAGCCGCAGATCGCTGGACTGAATTGTCCAGCGATCTGCGGCCATCGCCGACATGGGGGGTCATAATGACCCCCCTGGGCGATATGCCCCGATGCCTGCTGAACGATTTCAGCAGGCATCGGGCACCGACTCCGCTCCAGATGGTTGCGGGGGGCCGGTAAAACACATGACGTTCTCATACGTCATGTGTCCTTAAGGACTCGGAAATGGAGATGTATGAGAACGTCATGTGTCCTTAAGGGGTTAAAATTGTCATTTTCTGACCCCTATAACTTTTTTATTTTTCTGTGTATGGGTTGGTATGAGGGCTCATTTTTTGTACTGTGATCTGAAGTTTTTAGCGGTACCATTTATGTATTGATCGGACTTTTTGGTCACTTTTTATTCATTTTTTCAGGATTTAAAAAGTGGCCAAAAATACGCTATTTTGGACTTTGGAATTTTTTTTGTGCGTACGCCGTTAACTTTGCGGTTTAATTAATTATATATTTTTATAATTCGGACATTTCCGCATGCAGCAATACCACATATGTTTATTTTTATTTACACAGTTTTTTTTTTTTTATAGTAAAAGAAGGGTGATTCAAACTTTTATTAGGGAAGGGGTTAAATGATCTTTTTTATTTATTTTTTCACTTTTTTTTTTGCAGTGTTATAGCTCCCATAGGGGGCTATAACACTGCACACACTGATTTTTTACATTGATCAATGATTCTGAAACTTGACTGCTCATGCCTGGATCTTAGGCACTGAGCAGTCATTCGGCAATCGGACAGCATGGAGGAAGGTAAGGGACCCTCCTGCTGTCCTGTAAGCTATTCGGGATGCGGCAATCCCGAACAGCCCCCTGAGCTAACCGGCAATGTCTTACTTTCACTTTAGACGTGGCGTTCAACTTTGAATGTCGCATCTAAAGGGTTAATAGTGCCCAACACCACGATCAGTGCCACGAGTCACGGCCGTTGTTAGAGGCCGGGCCTGACCCGCTATGACACGGGGCCACGCCGTGGCCCCGAGTTATAGAGAGGGAGTGGGCGAAGGGCGTATAGGTAGGATAGGGGGCAAGATGTCTGATTGCTGGGACAGGGGCTGGCGGCGGGGGTCATGAGGTCATGGTCATGCTGCCTCGTGTTGTCACATCATGAGGGGGCTGACATGCCCCCTCCCATAGACTTGCATTGAGGTGAAGTGATTTGACGTCATGAGGGGCGTGACCGTTACACACTGGAGTACCCCTTTAAGTTTCCAACTCCCCTGTAACACCAACACAGGAAAAAATTAATTTTATATTAAACATTAATGTTCTGCATCGATGGACTCAGGGCCAGTTCTGCCTATAGGCAAAATAGGCAGCCGCCTAAAGCATCGTCTTGATGGGGGCGCCACTCTGCCCACTGCAAGAAAGTTAGTAGCCAGCCAGCATCCAGAGCATCCGCTGCTCATCCGAAGCACCCAGCCAGCACCACTGTTGCAACCCCATAGCCCCCCCCCCCCCCCCCCCCGGTACCATAATAATCTGCATTCTTTAGCCTGCTGAAGGAGTGCAGTGCCACCTACAAAACCAGACAGGCAGGTCTTGACATCACACGCACCTCTATACATCCGCCCCATGAGGAGGAGGCTTGCTACAGTGTGTCACCTAGTAGTAAGGTGGGGCATGTCAAAGGGCGGAGCCAATGGGCGGGGTCAATAGGTGGCAAAGTTAGCTTTCCCCTAGGGTGGCAAAAATGCTTGCACCTTTCCTTGCGAGATCTTGGAAAAGACTGACATTTGGTTTTCCAGGCTGTAAACATACTATATCCCGAAGTCTGTCTCGAGGATCTTACTGGCCAACTGAGGTTCTCTGTACTTGAATGTCTTCCAGAAAGAAACCGTTTCTAAAGGAACCAACACAAAATATCAGTGATGCAGGAAAGCGTCATGAACCTGTATTATTATAATGGGGAAATTATGATTGAGTCATATTGTAAGGACTATTTAGCCAAGCTTCTGCAGAGAAATAAACTGGTTTAAAGGGGATACTCTGGTGAAAAACATCTTATCCCCTATCCAAAGGCCTCTAGATCTCCGGGCTGGCTGTAACGGCATCCGGAACACCGAAGCTTGGAGCTTCCGTGTTCCTGACATCACGCCATGCACCATCCACTCATGTCTATGACAGGGGGCATGATGGCTAGTATATGACATGAATGGAGGGGGCATGGCAGTTGTAATCGCCAGTCATCCGGCATGGAGTGGAGTTCGCTCCGTGCACGGATGAACGGGGTGCCGCGCTGAAGATAGGGGATAAGATGTTTTTCGCTGGAGTACCCCTTTGATGAGTTATTTACCAATACAAATCTGGATTCCTTTCAGCAAACCTTATTCATGCCTTTTATTAATTGGGTCAAAGATGGAACGTTATTGTGCTGCTGCATCTTCTGCTGCCAGCTCTGTGTATATTTTTCCAAGCAGCCACATTATTGGCCATTATGTTTATTGGGCCATGTGGCCTCTAAAGAATGCCTAATGGAGATGGCAGGAGACAAAGCAACATGACACTTTCCAATCTCTGCCAGCAGAAAAGAACAAATCAATTTTGCACAAATCGTATTGGGATAAAGTTTCCCCCAAAAAATTGGGACTGGTTAGTATACAAACTTTTTGAACGTTGTGCCCGTGCCAGTTTATTGATTAACCCAGAGATTAGCGGCACTGTTGTATGCATCACAGGTTCCCCTCACAACATCGGCTGCGCTAGGGTACTATAGTGTAGTTTTCAGGAGCGGGGACTCTTGTCTTTGGCAGGAGTCCCTGCCACTGTGGGCAATCGCAGGGCAATTGGGGCACTTCAGAATGCAAATAGGAATTTAAATCTTGAACTATTTGCTGAACTTATCATGCGGATAATGAGGTCATGCCTCAATAATCCATCTCTGGAGTCAAATTTTATAGCTAAATCATCAAAGTCTTTTATGAGGCAACTCCCACAAAGATTGATTCAATTATTTCTATTCCTCTCTTTTTGGATGACCAAACCCAATTACCTATTTTAACAGTAAAAAAAAAAATAAATAAATAAAAAAAAAATATATATATATATATATATATATATATATATATATATATATATATATGAAAATATAAACTGGACACACATATATAAACTGGACACATATATATATATATATACAGTAATATAGTCCAGATAGATTTTCCTAATAATAAAATGTTTGTTCAAAAAATAAAATTAATTTGATTTTCCATCTATTGCCGCCGTCAGTTAATAAAAATGTGGCCCCTTAAACACCTAAACTGAATTTTCATTTCCCGCTGAACGAAAAATGTAAATCCACCGATGTTTTATGCAGAATCATCACATTTTAGCAGGTTCCTCCATTATCTCAGCATGGAAGTAAATGAAATTGCAAAACAAGCTCATCATAAAATCTAAAATGTAATATCCAATTAGGAAGAAGAAATAAAGACAATGTAGTTGCTTTGGCAAAAAGTACACACCGATACCGAATAATTACAAATGTGATGTAATCCTCACCAAAAATGAAGCTATCTTGATCAGTTCAGTGGCTAAATACATAATTTTTAGAAATTTAAATAAATGTAGAAAAATGGTAAAATAATAAATACATTTTTGGCCTTTAAAATACTATAGTTGATTAAATATTTTATTATTAGTGCACAATGGGCTATCCCCCCTGAAGTGCCGCCCCATAGTATCCGTTGTGAACAACCTCACAGAAAATATTGGGGTATATTTGGACCAGATTTTACGACCTTTTGTTGTGTCCCTCCTGTCTTATATTAGAGACACTACTCATTTGCTCCTCAAATTAGGAGACCTCACCCTTGAGGACAACTCATGGTTGTGTTCTATAGACATGGAGGCACTCTACAGTTCAATCCCACATGATGTGGGATTGAAAGCGGTACAATTCTTACTCAGGAGTAGTGTTGAGCGGCATAGGCCATATTCGAATTCGCGAATATTCGCGAATATATGGACGAATATTCGTCATATATTCGCGAATATTCGCATATTCGTTATATTCTCGTTTTATTTTCGCGTATGCGAAAATACGCGTATGCGAAAATTAGCATATGTGGAAATTCGCATATGCGAAATTTAGCATATGCGAATTTTCGCATATGCGAATTTTCGCGCGCCAGTCTCACACAGTAGTATTACAGCCTTCTTTACACCACACAAGCTGGAAGCAGAGAGGGATGATCACTGTGATGTGTACTGTGAAGAAAAAAAAAAAAAAAAAAACGAATATTCGTAATTACGAATATATAGCGCTATATTCGCGAAATTCGCGAATTCGCGAATATGCGATATTCGCGAATAATATTCGAATTGCGAGCAACACTACTCAGGAGTCGGAGTGTACATCATCATAGAAGGTGAGGGATCCAGCTTCACAGCAATGTGGCTGTTAAAATCCAAACTTTAATATAATCAATAAAACATGGAAAAAATGAAAAGAACTAAAAGCAGACATGCCGATGCATTTTGGGCTATTACAAGCCCTTAAACTGCCATGATTAAGGGCTTGTAATAGCCCGAAACACGTCTGCCTGTCTGCTTTTAGTTCTTTTCATTTTTTCCATGTTTTGTTGATTATATTGAAGTTTGGATTTTAACAGCCACATTGCTGTGAAGCTGGATCCCTCACCTTCCATTGTTTGTCAACACGGGCAGACGGCACTCTTTGTCCGAGCTCCAGCGCTTCAGATTACAAAGCAGTCCCTTCACCTGTGGTCCCTGTGGTGAGTGAGTTGAGTTGCAATTTTTCTTTTCTACATCATCATGCCCATAATAAGTTTGTACTTAACCTACTGGAATTTGTCCTCACCAAAAACTATTTAATCTTTGACACACGGATCTACCACCAGCTCAGGGGCACTGCCATTTGCCGCCCCGTAGCACCATCTTACACCAACTTGCTCCTAGGCTGGTGGGAGGATATCGTTATGTTTGATGAGGACCTTAAGAACTTCCAGGACCGGATGACCTTTTGGGGCAGATACATCGATGATGTGGCCATTATCTGGTCAGGGACTAAATCTGAGTTTGAGTATTTCGTTAATAGTTTGAATACAAACAATCTGGGTCTCAAATTTACCCACAAGATTAATCACAATGAACTTTGCTTTTTGGATGTGAGCTTGAGAAGAGATATTGCATTTAGAATAGATACCAGAGTGTTCAGGAAACCTATGGCTGGTAATAGCCTATTAAAATGGGAGAACCACCATCCCCTTCCCCTTAAACGGGGTATTCCGAAGGCTCAATATTTGAGAATAAGAAGCAATTGCCTATATTGATAACTTTGATATACAAGCTTGTGATCTCCCTTAGAGATTTAAGGAGCGGGCTACCCGGACGCAGTGCTGAAATCAGCCTATCATGAGTCTATGCATCGAGACCATAATTCCCTTCTTATACCAAAAGAAAAGAACACTACTGACAACATCCCTAGGATTATAGGCACATTCGATACTACATCTGTTGAAATCAGGTAGATAATTACTAGATTTTGGCCCATCCTTATCGCTGACCCGGTAGTGGCTGATTTAGTTGGTGAGCGGCTGGCAATCACCTATAGACGAGGGAGGAATTTAAGGGATCGTCTCATGCACAGCCACTATACACACCACCTCCTGGGAGAACCTAGCTATAGCAAAAAGTGGGAGAGACGTGTAAGTGTTGCACCTGTAAAGCATTCAGAGTCATAAAAGTAACCAAGTACCTGGAAAGCACTAAGGATGGGAAAAAGTTTTTTAATCACTCATTTGCCAACTGCAAGACAAGCAATGTCATCTATGCTTGCCTCTGCCCATGCCGATATTAATCATTATAGAGATAAGCCCCCTGCTAACCATATTCACTCTTTTCATCCCACTAATTTTATGGCTGTGCAATTTCAAGCATTGGAGGTGATCAGGCTAAACCAAAGGGGAGGTGACGTAGATAGACACCTGCTTCAAAAAGAAGCTCAGTGGATCTATCATCTGGATACACTTTCCCCTATGGGGTTGAATGATTGTTTATTTTTTACATAATTTATATAGACCCTGTTATGTGTATGATTTCAATATATTATATATATATATATATATATATATATATATATATATATATATATATATATATACATAACTTATTTTTTTCTATTATTTTGATGTCCTTTACTGTCATTTATTTTTTACATCATTGCCATATCATTGAAATTGCACTGTTGTTGCACTATTGGGGCATTTTGTTGATATCCTAGGTTAATATATGGGATATATTTTGACATCAATTGTCCTGTATTATTTCTATTTTTATTATGTTATGCTATCTTAAGACTTCTTTTTTGTATTCTAGTCAGAGGTATAATGTGGACGTTCATTTATAAAAACATCATTAGTCAGTCAAACTAACTTACCTCTATTGTCACACCTTTTCTATCATATTTTGTATATATTGTGTTTAAACTATTGACTTTAATAGTGTATCTATTACTATGCAATTTGGGTCATTATCAGGCCAGTATTATTCATACATCCTCTAGGGGCATGCACGCTCACCTCATGGAGCGCATATGCGGCATTTGGAACGTACGTATGCTGCGTACATTCAGTTCCCCCCACTTACGGTGCACATCCGGCTGTGATGTGCACAACTTCCGGTAGCTGGAACGCACGCTATCGTTGAGTGCCCGGAGTTCCACTATTTGATACGCACACCATGCAGCGCACACATCTGTCGCTGGGATATATGCATGGCTAATACCAGAATGGGAGGTACATGATCATGATGCGACCTACCTGTATAAATAGTGGTGGGCTGAATGGCTATTGACAGCATCATCCTGTAGTACACCATCGGGACTATGGGGTACCGAGGGACCTCCCGCTCGTAACCTCTGGCATAGTCGTGGCTATGATAAGTATATGTCCAGTGTGTGCCATTACACACCTGGACTAGTTTATATCTGTGCATCAATCTATGTTCTGTATACACTGTGCACTCTACTCTGTCTTATTGGGACAAGATATCTGAGATATTGTGTTTTTGATGTGACTTTGCACTTACTGACTATTTTGGGTGCACTGTATAGGCATCATGTGCACAGTTCTGCTTGACCTAGACATTATCATGCTGAGTGGGTACTAATATTAACAGTGTCTCATCGTACCTCTCCTGGCATCCTAGCACAATACCAGTCAGGTAATATAGCCCATTGCTTTAATATTGATTTATTTATTTATTGTGTGTTTGGTCTTGTCTATCTGAATTTGATATTATGGCTTTCTGGTTCCCTGATGAACCCGCGTTTGATTAGGTGGAGGAAACGCGTTGGAAAATGTGATCAGTCAGTTATCATAATACTGTACATACCTTGGTTGGAATATATGACCAGTTAGTTATCATAATATTGTATATACCTTGGTTGTGACACTGCTCCACCAGTGTAACGGGACTAGGTAACCCATAGAGTTTCTTTAACTTCTATCCTGTTCAAATGTTTTTGTTTTTACCCCTCACTTTACATCAGGTAAAGGAACGTCACCGTGGTTGAGGCCACCCTGTTAAGGAGGTGGGCACCCTAAAAGGCAGGGAAAGTGGATAAGGGAGGCTTAGTACTAGAGTGCACTTCCCCTATTCATCTCTACCTTTTCATCAGCTGATTACTGAAGCAACTACATACGAGGGTATATACTCTACTAATATATCTTCATAAGTACCTCCCCTCCCACTCTATACCATCACCAACATCATTACATCTGTTTTTGTCCTAGTGGCGCATGTTGTTGGTTTTACATTTGGTTATGGTGGTGTGCATACACATTTTGCGGGTGTTGTTTTGATTTTTTTAAGCATTAATAAAGGTTAAGTTTTAACCCTTTATTGCACATTAATGAGGTTCCTTCTCGTTCGGTGAATTGATTGAATATTTGCAACATTGTAAAAATAAAACAGGAAAAGGGATCAGAAAGTTCTAATTTAATTATAATCTTAATTTTCTTATTGAATCCTATTTTAGTACCTACTATGGTATAGGAGGATTTTTTTTTTACTTCAAAGGGGTTAACCAGATCAGGGAAATTTATCCCCTATCCAAACAATAGAGCATAATAGTCAGATCGCGGGGGGTCTGACTGCTGAGATAGCTCGTGCACGGAACGGGTTTGGCATGTGCCCTTTATGCATCTCCGCCTCTCCCATAGAGATGTATGGAGGGGATATGTTCGAGCAGTGATCAATACAACTCTGTTCATAGAGAGCTGGGGCTGGGGGGGCCAGACAGGAGATTGTGGAGGTCCGACCGCTTGAATAGGGGATACATTTTACTAAACGGAACTACTCCTTTAAAGGGGTGCTCAGCCCCTTGACATCTTATTCCCTATCTAAGGGATAAGATGTCTGATCGTGGGGTCCCGCCGCTGGCTCGGCTCGCTCCGTGCCGGATGACTGGCAATGCGGGGTGGAGGCTCGTGACGGTCACGTTCACGCCCCGCTTGTGACATCACGGCCGTGCCCGATCAATGCAAGTCTATGGGAGGGGGCGTGATGTCACGAGCGGGGCACGGCCGTGAGGTCACGAGCCTCCGGCACTTCACCCGATGCTCTAGATGAAGGCCAGGAGCAGCAGGGAGATCACGGGGGTCCCCAGTGGCGGGACCCTTGCATTCAGACATCTTATCCTCTATCCTTTTGGATAGGGGATAAGATGTCTAGGGGCGGAGTAACTCTTTAAAGAAATACAAAATTAAAGAAAGAAATATACAGTAAGTATGTAATAACACCTATAAATAAAGTCTAATTTAAAGAGTAACTCCGAATGGATGGACTATAGTACCCAGAAATATTATTAAATTTAAAAAAAACTAGGCCTATGGGCGATCTAATAACTATGCATTAATATATCGGGGGCAGTACATAGATCTCTCCCATTTTATATTTATACCCAGGACTCTATCTATACCAAGGGGACATCCTCTATGCCTAAAAGGATTCAACACAGATGGGGGTTCTTTACTGTAAGAGGAGTGAGACTATGGAACTCTCTGCCAGAGGAAGTGGTCATGAGGAACTCAATAAAAGAGATAAGGACGAGGGGCCTGGATACATTTCTGGAGAATAATAACATTACAGGTTACAGTCACTAGATTTTGGACAAGGGTTGTTGATCCATTGATTTATTCTAACAGATTTGGAGTCAGGAACATTTTTTTCCCCTAAAATGAGGAAAGTTGGCTTCTTCCTCTTAATCAACACTATTATATATGTTATATATATAACAGTCATGGCCGTAAATGTTGGCACCCCTGAATTTTTTTTAAAGAAAATGAAGTATTTTTCACAGAAAAGGATTGCAGTAACACATGTTTTGCTATACACATGTGTGTATTGGAATTAAAGGAAAAAAAGCTAATTGGACATAAGGTCACACCAAACACCAAAAATGGGCTGGACAAAATTATTGGCACCTGTTAACTTAATATTTGGTTTCACACCCTTTGGAAAAAATAACAAATCAGTTGCTTCCTATAACCATCAATAAGCTTCTTACACCTCTCAGCTGGAACGTTAGACCACTCTTCCTTTGCAAACTGCTCCAGGTCTCTCTTATTGGAAGGC
This sequence comes from Hyla sarda, assembly GCF_029499605.1. NCBI lineage: Eukaryota > Metazoa > Chordata > Amphibia > Anura > Hylidae > Hyla > Hyla sarda. The sequence continues at coordinate 369,957,381 of NC_079193.1, read as the reverse complement.
GCCTTTTCCCATCAGCAATTTTAAGTTCTCTCCACAGGTGTTCAAGGGGATTTAGAACTGGACTCAATGCTGGCCACTGCAGAACTCTCCAGCGCTTTGTTGTCATCCATTTCTGGGAGCTTTTTGACATATGTTTGGGGTGATTGTCCTGCTGGAAGACCCAAGATCTCGGACACAAACCCAGCTTTCTGACACTGGGCTGTACAGTGCGACCCATAATCCATTGGCAATCCTAAACTTTCATGATGCCTTGTACACATTCAAGGCCCCCAGTGCCAGAGGCAGCAAAACAACCAAAAACACCATTGACCTCCACCATATTTCACTGTAGGTACTGTGTTCTTTTCTTTGTAGGCCTCATTCCGTTTTCGGTAAACAATAGAATGAGGTGCTTTACCAAAAAGCTCTATCTTGGTCTCATCTGTCCACAAGACGTTTTCCCAGAAGGATTTTGGCTTACTCAAGTTAATTTTGGCAAAATGTAGTCTTGCTTTTTTATGTCTCTGTGTCAGCAGTGGGGTCCTCCTGGGTCTCCTGCCATAGCGTTTCATTTCATTTAAATTTCGACGGATAGTTCGCACTGACACTGATGCTCCCTGAGCCTGCAGGACAGCTTGAATATCTTTGGAACTTGTTTGGGGCTGCTTATCCACCATCCAGACCATCCTGCGTTGACACCTTTCATCAATTTTTCTCTTCCGTCCACACCCAGGGAGATTAGCTACAGTGCCATGGGTTGCAAACTTCTTGACAATGTTGCGCACTGTGGACAAAGGCAAATCTAGATCTCTGGAGATGGACTGGTAACCTTGAAATTGTTGATATTCTTCCACAATTTTTGTTCTCAAGTCCTCAGACAGTTCTCTTCTCCTCTTTCTGTTGTCCATGCTTAGTGTGGCACACACACACATAATGCAAAGACTAAGTGAACTTCTCTCCTTTTTATCCGCTTTCAGGTGTGATTTTTATATTGCCCACACCTGTTACTTGCCCCAGGTGAGTTTAAAGGAGCATCATATGCTTGAAACAATATTATTTCTCCACAATTTTGAAAGGGTGCCAATAATTTTGTCCAGCCCATTTTTGGAGTTTGGTGACATTATGTCCAATATATATACTACAAACTGTTCTACTTGTATGTGTGTATCTGGCCATTATGTGACACGTATCTTGCATGTTTTACCAGTTTTCTCCTCTGTGGTTCCCATCGTTCATTTTCAGTTGTCCCTGAACTAACTGAAAATTAGAGATTGGAACCACAGAGAAAACTAGTAAAAAAAAAAAAATGCAGAATACATGCCACCCATACACCATACCCACAGAAGAGGGAATCCTTCTTATCCTTCTTTCTGTATCTCTGTAGAACACCCTCAGTAGCAGTATTATCATGGAGGACACTATAGAGCAGTATTAAGCAGTCTAAACTATGAATCTAGCACTGGGGGTGAGGTAAAACACTCAATAGAAGTAGCAGCAGCATATAAAACATTATACAGCAATCCATCACTGATGTGAGAGATAGCATTGAAGGGGTCATGCAGCATTAACAACAATTAACCCTCTATTCCCAGAATAAAGGATGTGTCTGTCTGTAGGGGTTCTGTCAGCTGGGACCAACTCTTGTGCCTGAGACTGCTATAACAGCAAGTTCAAACAATAAGTATATTAAAAAAAAGCTAAAAATCGACTGGTCGTTAAAGGGGTACTTCAGTGGAAAACAATTTTTTTTTTAAATCAATTGGTGCCAGAAAGTTACAGATTTGTAAATTGCTTTCATTAAAAAAATCTTAATCCTTCTAGTACTTATCAGCTGCTGTAGTTCTTTTTAGTCTGACCACAGTTCTCTCTGCTGACATCTCTGTCCACGTCAGGAACTGTTCAGAGCAGGAGCAAACCCCATAGCAAACCTCTCCTGTTCTGGACAGTTCCTGACATGGACAGAGGTGTCAGCAGAGAGCACTGTGGTCAGACTGGAAATAACTACTCAACTTCCTCTGGAGCTTACAGCAGTATAAAGATTATTTATCCCCTTAAAGATGCAGGGTTTTTCCATTTTCGCACTTTCGTTTTTCCCTCATCACCTTCTAAAAATCATAACACTTTTAATTTTGCACCTACAGACCCATATGACAGCTTTTTTTTTTTTGCGCCATTAATTGTACTTTATAATGACATCAATCATTTCACCACAAAATTTATGGCAAAACCAGAAAAAAACATTCGTGGGGCAAATTTGATTTTAAAAAAAGCCATTTTGTAACTTTTGGGGGCTTCTGATTCTATGCAGTGCACTTTTTTTTTTTTTAATGACACCAAATCTTTATTCTGTAGGCTTCCTAATTTATATAGGTTTTATTAGTATGTGTAAAATTGTCATATTCTGACCCCTATAACTTTTTTATTTTTCCATACACAGGGATATCTGAGGGCTCAGTTATCGCGCTGTGATCTAAAGTTTTTATTGGTACCATTTTTGTTTTGATAAGACTTTTTGATTGCTTTTTTATAAAAATTTTAGGGCAAACAAAGTGACCAAAAATATGTAATTTTGGACTTTTGGAACTGGTGTACGCCATTGATTGTGCGATTTAATTAATATAATATTTTTATATTTTGGACATTTATGCATGCGGCAATACCACATATGTTTATTTTTATTATGGTTACATATTTTTATATGGAATTTGGGAAAAGGGGGGTGATTCAAACTTTTAATAAGGAAGGTGTTAACAGGTGTTTTTTTTAAAACTTTTCAAACTTTTTTTTTACACTTTTAGTCCCCTTAGGGGACTTTTAGGAAGAATCAGTAGATTCCTGATACAGATCAGTGTGGTTCCATAGAACCCCATTGATCTGTGTGCAGGTCCAGTCAGACTCTATCAATCACAGAGCTGGGACAGCCGCAGCAGGAGAGGTAAGCCCTCCGGCTACCTCCACAGTGGATCACCCCCCCCCCCCCCCCCGCGCCCCGATCGCGCTGTCAAGAAGGGTTAATAGAGGTCCGCCGCGGTCACCGCATGTTGGCTAATAACAGCGGCCCCCAGCTGCAGGAATTACTGTGGGCCAGCCAGTATGGCTACTTGCTACTTGGCTACTTGCTGTCTAAGGACGAGCCAGCTCGTTCTTAGATGGCAACCGGTAAATACAAGTAATTTACAAATCTGTTTAACTTTCTGGAGCCAGGTGATATGAAAAAAATGTTTTCCACCGGAGTACCCCTTTAAGGCCTTAAATTCATGTACTAAGCTGTTAAAATCTGGGATGTAATGTGGAGAAATGCATCACATATCTATGATTTATTTTTGTATTTGAACTTAAAGGTTGCACAGGATGAAAAAAAATGTTTTATTTTTTTTTCCTTTTAAGAATTCTACGAACGCTAATCAAGTGATTCCTTGAAATACTCAGTTACACTTGTCACCACCGATGTATTTATTGACCTCTTCGGTTCTTTTTCTTAGTAATTTCCAAGAATAGGTTCCCCCCCCCCCCCACACACACACACACTCTCACAGATAACAAAATTAAAAATATTTCTATAGGTTTTCTTTAGATTTTTCATCTATTACCATTTTCTGTTTGAAACATGTTGCCTTTTAACCCATTAAGTACACAAGAATTTTTTTTTATGTTTTTGTTTTTTCCTCCTCCTACAGACCCATATCAGGGGCCCCCTCCCATAGACATGAATGGATGGGGTGTGATGTGACGTCACAACTACTGCCGCAGGTGCTGCGGGAGATCGTGGGGGCCCCAGCAGCAGGACCCCCGCGATCAGACATCTCATCCCCTATCATCATTTGGATAGGGGACTAGATGTCTAGCAACAGAGTACCCCTTTAATGGTAAAATTGACGTTTTATATATTCCTTGGGTCAATACGACTAAAATGATGCTTTTCTATTTTTATACTACTTTTAAAAATCTAACTTTTTAAATAAAATTTGCATTTTAAAACTTTTTTTTTCCTGTGTACGGGGATGTATGAGGGCTCATTTTTGTACTGTGATTTGTAGTTTTCTTTGGTTCCATACGTATATGTGATTTTTTAATTACTTTTTATTTTTAAAAAAATTCTTAGATGTGATGTGACTGAAAATCAGCAATTCTGGACTTTGGTATTTTGGGGGATCATTACCATAATATTTTAAAACCTTTCTGCATGCGGGGAACCAAAGTATTTTTTTTTTTAATGACAAAAGGGGGAATTTCATTTTTATTTGGGGGGAAAGCTTATTCACTTTTATAAAAAAAAAAAATGTTTTCCTTTTTTTTAAACACTTTTTTAGTCCCCACCGTGGAATATTTATTGCAATTTTTAGATTGCAAATACTGATCAGTGCTATACATAGGCATGTCACTGATCAGTGTTATCTGTGATCTACTTCTCTGGTCTGAATAAGTTATTGATTGCATTGAATCTCACTCCTGGGACCCACAGCAATCATATGGTATAAGCTTGGAAAGCAGGCGGCACTGCACTCGATTTCCCGGCTGGCTGATCTGACCTTTTTTCCTGCATAGTGGAAGTTCACTTAGTATGTATGTTATGTGTGTATGTGTATGGTACAGTTTTAGTGGGGCCTTTTCTAGTATAACCTAAGAGATAAGAATCCCATACCTGGACCAGTCTTTTATTGGAGACTTTTGTGGTGATTCGGTGATCAGTCACCCAGGACTGAACTCTGGAGAATGTTTTGATGGTCCAGCCCCCAGCTAATTAAAGGGGTATTCCAGGAAAAACTTTTTTTTTATATCAACTGGCTCCAGAAAGTTAAACAGATTTGTAAATTACTTCTATTAAAAAAAATCTTAATCCTTTCAATAATTATCAGCTGCTGAAGTTGAGTTGTTGAAGTTTCTGCTGGCAACAGTGCTCTCTGCTGACATCTCTGCTTATCTAGGGAACTGTAGAAGTAGAAGTAGAAGTTTGCTATGGGGATTTGCCTCTAAACTGGGTGGTTCCCAAGATACGTTTCATCAGAGAGCACTTAGGCAGAAAAGAACAACTCAACTTCATCAGCTCATATGTACTGAAAGTATTAAGATTTTTTAATGGAAATAATATACAAATCTTTGTAACTTTCTGGAGCTAGTTGATATATAAAAAAAAGTTTTTTTCTTGGATAACCCCTTTAACCCCAGGAAGAGGAAGGGGTTTGAACTTCATAATATAGCTATATAATATAAATGCTGAGGGAATTTTTTTTTACATATATAAATATAAAAAATAAGTTAGAATATTTTAATTACAGATTGTGCAACCTAATTTGCATAGCAGATAAGTAATAGTTGCCTACGGCCCATCTGGGGATACTCCTAATAACATAGGCTGTATATATATATAATACTACACTTAAGGCTCCTTTCACACTGCTATTTGTGCCCGGCAGTGTGACGGCCGTTGGAAGTTAGCGGCAGAAAAATTTGTGTTTGCCACATCTTTTTCTCCCTCTATCTTCTGGCGGAATAAGGGAGTCATAACGGACGTTAGAGGAATCCCATTCAAATGAAACACACACTCTACATTGTCCAGACACAGACAAAAGGTAAGAATAACTGCAAATATCCATATACAGTATCTGGTAGTGCAATTGACCATTTGGACTATGGACTACTTTTCCATCAAAACTTTCTGCACTGAGTTTTTTTTAGGTATCCAGATACTGAAACATGACCTATCATGAATGGCTAATCATGTCTTATCTATATACAGGTAACCTTCTATTGCTACTTTGCTGAAAATAAAATTTTTTCTCTATAGAACAGAATGTGTCAGCTTATTAATAATGGCCAGACTAAAAATTGCATTATTTTAGAATTTATTGAGCCACTTAAGTCCCATTTTGGCCTTGAGGGCACAGGAAAATAAAATGTTTGCGTTTTTGCTTTTCCCTCCTCGCCTTCTATAATTTTTTTATTTTTCCTCTACAGACCCATATGAGGCTTGTTTTTTTGCATGACCAATTGTACTCTGTAATGACACCTTTGATTTTACCATAAAATGTACGGCAAAACCAAAAAAAGTATTATTTGTGTCTATGATGTGAGTGCAGCTCCTGCACATGCATCATAGCCGCGGCGGGACTCAGGGCGCACAGGTACATTGTTACGCCTAGCGCTCCGGGTCCCCGCTCCTCCCCGGAGCGCTCACGGCGTCTTTCTCCCTGCAGCGCCCCGGTCAGTCCCGCTGACCGGGAGCGCTGCACTGTCATGGCCGTCGGGGATGCGATTCGCACAGCGGGACGCGCCCGCTCGCGAATCGCATCCCAGGTCACTTACCCGTCCCGGTCCCCTGCTGTCTTGTGCTGGCGCGCGCGGCTCCGCTCTCTAGGGCGCGCGCGCGCCAGCTCTCTGAGACTTAAAGGGCCAGTGCACCAATGATTGGTGCCTGGCCCAATTAGCTTAATTGGCTTCCATCTGCTCCCTGGCTATATCTGATCTCCTCCCTTGCACTCCCTTGCCGGATCTTGTTGCCTTGTGCCAGTGAAAGCGTTTAGTGTGTCCAAAGCCTGTGTACCTGAACTTCTGCTATCCATCCTGACTACGAACCTTGCCGCCTGCCCCCGACCTTCTGCTACGTCTGACCTTGCCTCTGCCTAGTCCTTCTGTCCCACGCCTTCTCAGCAGTCAGTGAGGTTGAGCCGTTGCTAGTGGATACGACCTGGTTGCTACTGCCGCAGCAAGACCATCCCGCTTTGCGGCGGGCTCTGGTGAAAACCAGTAGCCTCTTAGAACCGGTCCACTAGCACGGTCCACGCCAATCCCTCGCTGACACAGCGGATCCACAACCCGTAAGCCGAATCGTGACATACATCCTGCACACCCTGGGTCCTTTAGGGATTAAACTATCGATAGTAAAATGGAAAATTAAAAATAAGCATCACAAAAAATTCTTACATAATATATTTAACATAAAAACTAGATTAAAATTATGTCATTTTTCAATGATACATTCCCTTAAAGGACTGACTGTTCCTCTCCTATGTACAGTATGAACCCTCAAAGAATAGCTTCCCAGGCTTACCTTGTCTGGCGATGACTTTAGGCATGCTGGGTAGTCCCCTTTTTGTTTCTTGCTTGTCATGTCTTTGTTCTGGCGAGAGGTTGAGCTCTTAACATATAATTGACAATATTATAAAAAAATAAATATACATTAGACACCCTCATACCTGGAACTGAAATTTTCCCGACACCTAAAATTATTTGCCATAATTCTCTAAAATCATGTTGCATTTTGATATCCTTTTGTGAAAATAAAAAAAAAATAGATCAAATGTCTCCAGTGGGTCTATAACTTGGAATAAAGCTGCACCGCCATTACTATAACAGATGCTTAGAATTTACATCAGCTTTTCTTTTGGCAATCGGCATCCTAGAAAGAAAAGAAGAAGAAAACATATAATTCCCTCTATACATTCGCTCTAATGGTGCAGAACAACTTATTTATCCAGTTAATTTGTTTGTGTGGATCGTGATCACATAGAAGGTATTCAGAAGGGTTTTAGGCTGTGGGACCGAATAGAGAGTGCAATTTTCTAAAGAACGGCTTACAAAGAAAATAGCCCAAATCTGCCAATAAAAAAAAATAAAATAATTGCAAATATAGCAGTAAGCAGTAATACAGGTGGCCAAGCTGCACAGCCAGGTTATAGCACACAATCGCTGTGACCCCCGATGGTGGAGAAGGCGATCATGGACATGTGTGCTAATTTTCACATTGTTCTGACCAGCAGTTTCAGAGAAAACTACGGTATGTTTGCAAAATATTGCACAATCCAATATGGCCGCCAAATCTGGTGATCAAATGTGGTACAGAAAGTGAGTAATCTACTATTGGGCAAAGAAATGTAACTTTTAGATTAACAGTGTACATATGACACACATTTAACAATATTGCATATAATTATTAATGCTATCTTAATGTTATTGGCGAGCGGTGGCCATAATTATTATTCAAATGAACCTGAATGACTTGAACCAGAATATTGCACATTCATAATGGTGGCTAAACCATGTGATCAATAGACTTGTAATGAACAAGTCATAATTGTGATCACAGAGTAATCAGATATAACCATTTTTAAATCTGTATCTTTAGCGATTGCGGAAATGCAGAGGTTTCAAAAATGTGCCATACAAACCAATATGGCTGCCTGACCATGTGACCTATGACCTTTATGTTACACCAAATTACGCTTAGTACTGGGCTTGACCTTGGGGTAAAATTTCATGAGTTGTTGAAGTAACATTGAGGCAATTACAGGCATATTACAAAAAGCCCATAGAAATAATAGGAATAATAGTTGACATTTACATTATTCAATATGGCTGCCGAACCATATGGTTGAATGACGCCAAATAATCATGCATGAGTCTAGGTCACAGTGTAACTATACACAGCTACTTGTACATCTGTATCTTTAAGGGTTTCAGAAAGACAAGTCTTTGCACATAGCCTTGAATATTGTCACCTAAAACCAGATGGCTTCCAGATCATGTGACCTATGACCTTTATGCTAAAAAAATTTAAAATTATGCTAAAAAAAAATCTTAAGCACAATAGAGTACTCCACCATCTACCATTGTGCAAAGAAACATACATTATTATTCACAGTGTACATATTACACACATTTAAAGAAAATGGTGCATCCACATTAATGCTATCTAAATGTTATTAGCGAGCAGTGGCCCTATTGAATATGCAAATGAACCAACTTTAACAACCTTGGTACAGGAGGTAACCACGAACATGTCTGCCAAATTTTAGATTTTCCTAGTTTTTATGACGGAAAATAGGGATTTTATTAAAGACAGGAGGCGAGCATTTTGCATAATCTTTCTTTTACTGCTCATAATGTAAACAAATAGCAGCAGAATATTATCAATAAAGATGTTGAGAAAAAAATTGTACATATGCAAATGAAGGTAACAGGTAACCAATCAAACTCAGGTACAGGTGATATAAGGTAGCTTCACCTAAAACACATCCTCTTTCTTGGTGCGAAAAACAACTAACATAGTAATAACCAGAAATATGATGACCTAAGAAGTCTATATAAAGAAAAATAATCATGGAAGTTTCCTTCTGTAGGTAAGTTGAACAAAGATCTTGAAGTAGGATCAGGGAACCATCTTGACCACGAGGTGTAGAAGATGAAGTTGAAGAATCTCTTTGATGTATCAGACTGAAATAGAAGAAAAAATTAATAGTATGGGTGGGATAGGGAGGGAAAATGCTCGCCTCCTGTCTTTAATAAAATCCCTATTTTCCGTCATAAAAACTAGGAAAATCTAAAATTTTATCACAAGACAGGAGGCTCACATTTTGCAAGTTCAAAGCTAACATCATAATACTACTGACAAATGTACTTATAAAATTGTCATAGAAACATGAGGTTCTGGTCTAAAATAATAATTCTTGAAAGTAGACTCTGACGACCAATTTGCCGCTTTCATGATGTCAGATAAAGAGCCACCTGCTTGACAAACTTTTGTAGACATAGCGCTTCTTTTTGAGTGAGCCCCAAACAGAGAGATATCTATACCTGCCAAAGACATGGTTTGTCTGACCCACCTGGCTAGAGTGGGGGTAGAAACTGGAAGGAACGGTTTGCGAAAGGATATTAACAATTGATGTAAGGAGGAACTCCTAATATCCTTTGTACGTTGTTCATAAGTTTTTAAACAACGGACAACACACAATTTTTGTTGTTGAGGAAAAGCTGGATAAAATACTGTAGAGATATTGGTTTTTGTGCGTCTACAGATAGAAAATTGGACACCATTAGGAAGATATTGTCTTCTGGAAGAGTCCAATGCTTTCACATCAGCTACCCGTTTAAAAGATATAAGACATAGGAGAATCGTTAACTTAAAAGATAGGAGTTTCAAAGTTAGATCATCATTGTCTTCCCAGGATGTTAAAAGGTCAAGAACTTTATTGACATCCCAAGTAGAACTATATCTGGGGACTGGAGGACGCCTAAATCTTATACCTTTCATCAATTTGCAAATTAAAGGGTGTTTACCTACTGGTATAGAAAATATAGGAGAATGGTAAAACGAAATGGCCGAACGATAGACATTAATCGTTCTGTAAGCCTTACCAGAAGCAAAAGAACTGGACAAAAAATTTAGGATATGAGTTAAAGGTGCATGAACGGGATCCAGAGACCGTTGATTGCACCAATCAGACCAAAGTTTCCAGGCTGATCGGTAAGTCGATCTGGTACCTGGGGCCCAAGCATCAGAGAGGATCTCTCTAGTTGCTTGTGAAAGTCCTTGATCTGGGTCGGGATACCCGATACACGCCACGCCACCAGAGTAAGTTGATTGGATGTGACTAGAGGATGAGGAAAACCTGCTGGATTCATTAAGATGGAAGGAAGAGATGGGAGAATGCGAGGTAAGTCTATACTCATCTCGAGAACTTGAGGGAACCAGGATTGGGTCGTCCACCAAGGGGTTATCAAGGTTACTTGTGATCTCTGGTTCTTGATGAGTTGTAACACTCTCGGGATAAGAGAAAAGGGAGGAAAGGCATAAAGGTTTTCTGGAGGCCAAAATTGGACTAGGGCATCTATGCCTTCTGCTTCCGGATCCGGACGCCAACTGAAGAAACGGTTCAATTGGCGATTCAAGCGGGAAGCAAAGAGATCCAGATAAAAAGGACCCCAGAGAGAATTGATGCACTGAAATATATTGGGATCTAGTCTCCAGTCGCTGTGATCCATCAAAAAACGAGAATACCAATCTGCGATAGAGTTGGATAACCCTGGTAGGTATTCTGCTCTCAGGATGATGTACTTGTTGAGACAAAAATGCCAAAACTCTTTTGCTATATTGGCAAGCATCTTCGATTTGGTACCCCCTAGACGATTTACATACTGTACTGCCGAGATGTTGTCCATCCTGAGAAGGATGCAACAGTGTGATTTGTCTTTTGTGAAACTCCTGAGGGCAAAGAATCCCGCCAAGAGTTCCAGGCAATTTATGTGTAACCGAGATTCCTCTTCTGACCATTTGCCTCCGGTGGAGATGGGACCACAACGCGCGCCCCAGCCTGATCGACTGGCGTCGGATTCTATGATGATGTCTGGAGACACGTTGAAGATAGTCTTCCCGTTCCAGGATTGAATATGGTGTAACCACCAGAGAAGTTCTTCTCTGGTCTCTACCGTCAAAGAGATCTCGTCCGAGTACCCCAGACCTTCTCTGAGATGTTGGGCTTTTAGGCGTTGAAGCGCTCTGTAGTGCAGAGGAGCTGGAAAAACAGCTTGGATAGAAGCTGAAAGAAGACCCACTATCCGGGCAATAGTACGTAGAGACACTATGTTTTTGTTCAAAACAGAACGTATCTCTTTCCTGATAGTCCGCAATTTCCTGGATGGGAGACTCAAGGTCGCGGATACAGTGTTGACTAGAAAACCCAGAAACTCCACTTCCTGAGAAGGGGTTAAAATGGATTTCTCCATGTTTAAAAGGAAACCTAGATTGGAGAGCAGAGACATTGTCCAATGAGTATGAAGATGTATTTGCGAGATTGTCTGAGCCATAATCAAGATGTCGTCTAGGTATATGATTAGACGAACACCTCGAGCTCTTAGAACAGCTACCACTGGTTTCATGAGTTTTGTGAAACACCAGGGTGCTGAAGAAAGACCGAAGGGCAGACTGGAGAACTGCCATTTCTGACCCTCCCAGATGAATTGGAGGTAAGGTTGAGATTGCTGATGCATCGGCACCGATAGGTAGGCGTCTTTCAGATCTATTTTGGTTAACCAATCTCCTTGAATTAATAGATCCCTCAATAAATGTATGCCCTCCATTTTGAAGTGCTGATAACGCACAAAATTGTTGAGGACTCTTAGATTTATTACAGGTCTGAAACCTCCATCCTTCTTTTTTACCAGGAACAGATTGCTCACGAAACCTGGTGTGTAAAGAGGTACCTGAAATATTGCGCCTTTGGAACATAGTTCCTGAATTTCTAATTTGACAAGATTCTGATCTGTCATTGAAAACTTGATAGGATGAGGAGGGTGAGTTTGAATGGGAGATACTACAAACTCTATCTCGTAACCCGAGACTGTATTCAGAACCCATGCATCTGTTGTTATCATATTCCAAACATGGATAAAATGGGTTATCCTTCCTCCTAATGGAAACTGTGGGGAAAAATTCTGTAAAACGCTTACCTGAAGTGGGTCTTGTCCTTGGATATCCTCGATGACCTCTGACACGCCACGGTCTTCCTCTTGTGGGAAAGAAGGGTGAAGGCTGGTAGGAAGGAGCTGGATTCTGGAATCTACCTGGATGGGGGGTGGTCTGGGACTGCTGTTGTCCCTCATAGGACTGGCGGCCGGGGAACCGTCCCTTTCGTTTCCCGGCCCTAGCAAAAACCTTAGGTTGGAATACCTTGCGGAGTGATGACTGAGCTTTGTCAAGGGACGAAAATAGTCCCACATATTTATTAATTTCTTTTATGAATGTGGTCCCAAATAAACAGCCATCTGTGGGTGGATCAGAGTCCGCCGAAGCTAGATGGATTAGCTGAGAGTCTAGCTTCATCAGCACTGACCTTTTTCTCTCAGTGCAAATGGTGGCATTTATATTGCCAAATAAGCATATGGCCCTCTGGGCCCATCCTTTAAGAGAATCAATATTTATTGGGGCTCCAGAAGAAGTAGATTCTTCTGCTAAATCTAGGATTTTTGTAAGGGGGCCCAGCAAATCAAGAAATCTATCTTGTATTATTTTGAAAGATCTATCAACCCCTTTTTTGGGATTTTTCCCTGATTTATTAAGATATTTGACTAATATAGAGTCTAACTCCGGGGTATCTGCCATTTTTTGTGTAATAGTTGGACGAGGACACTCGGAGCGAAGCTTATTCCTAGTCTCTCTGTCCATGGGTTTCTTAATCCAAAATTTTATGAATTTCTCATTCAGGGGATGGGGAACCCATTCACCCGATCTAGGGTGTTTTATTAAGATCGGATTGAAAAAGGGCATCCCGGCACTGTCTAGCATAACAGATTCCGGATCATTGGAATCCACTGCAACCTTATCATCTTCTGGGACATCTTCGTATTCCGAATCATCATCATTTTCGGATTTATTAATCTCATAATCATCCTCAGAGGATGAGTGGTCTGGGGAGGAGACAAAAGAGTCCGGTTTGTTTCTAGAGGTTGACTTAGAAACTATATCGACCCGTCTATTCTCTGTCTCCTCACGGGCAGAGGGTATGGGGTGCTGTGTAGCATCAGGAATATCCATAACCTGGTCCTTAGTTTTTCTAGATTTCTTTTGGGCTTTGGACGGACCGGTAATAGTTAATTGCCTTTTTTGGGAGGCCTTCCCATGATGTCTCCAGCCCTCAGCCAATCTGGATGTAGACTCATCAGCAGACCAGAAATAGTCCGAAGGGGTATGAGGACCCGCTTTAGGAGAATGTGAAGGTCCTGGTCGGGACATTGCCATGGCCAGAGATTTGGCAACCACGTCAGGGAGACATGCCATGGCCGATTGGACAGACTTTTCCACCGACCGGTCAATCATTGCCTGCATGGCACTATCCTTAGAATGTTCTGAACCTTGGTTTAAGGTAGACATGCTAGCCTCCTCATTAGCCATTGTATTGTGTCTGGCAGAGGGGTAAGAATAATAGAATGAATATATATATTATATATATTACAAGTATATAAATATATATATATATATACATATATATATATATATATATATATATATATATATATATATAGACCTAAGGTCTCTTAATAATATCAAAATAGTGTCCTAAAAAGAACAGGCTGTAGAATAATCAGAGAAAACTATACTGAATATTAATGAGGGAGCGAACCACTGATGTGTTAACGCCACGGGAGCTGTGAGGAGAATGAACTCCCGCCCTGGCACAACTGATAACCAGTTGCCGGCGGGTCTCGCGATATTACGTGCGCGCTCACAGAGGAGGACGGCGGCGCGAGAATTCCAACTAAGATGGCGGCGCCCGTCTAAAGAGGGGAGCGTCGCTGAATGTCCTCTCTATCCTCTCACGGACACCGGCGCGAGGTTGAGTGAGTGGCGGACAACCGGTATGTGTAACTTCGGGACCGGTAAGAGGAGAAATTGAGAAGACGGGAATAGAAGTTGCAACTAAACCAAACAGATGTTAAATTATAGATAAGAAGTGAGGCTGTGTTACGAACCCACAAGACTTAACAGCCTATCAGTTGGAGGAATTATATATAAGAAGAAGAATATATATGTATCTATATTGCAGAAAATTATGACATATAACCAATAGTACTTATCTCAAAGGATGAGCAGCAAGAAAGAGGATGTGTTTTAGGTGAAGCTACCTTATATCACCTGTACCTGAGTTTGATTGGTTACCTGTTACCTTCATTTGCATATGTACAATTTTTTTCTCAACATCTTTATTGATAATATTCTGCTGCTATTTGTTAACATTATGAGCAGTAAAAGAAAGATTATGCAAAATGTGAGCCTCCTGTCTTGTGATAAAATTGTGAGTTATTCTAACAAACCATTTCAGAGAAGAAGATGTTTGTAGAATATTGTGCAATTCAATATGGCGGCCCCACCATGTGACCAAAAGTCTTATAATGAACAAATCTGACTCTACACAACAGTGTAACCACATACAGTGATTTAGATATCTGTGGCTTTAGTGGTTCAAGAGAAGAAGGATTTTGAATATTGTGCAAAATTGCCATGAAAACCAAGATGGCAGCCTTACCATGTGACCTATGACCTTAACTTACATTACATAAGATTATGCACAGCTCATGGGTCTACCACTATGCAAAGTCTTGTGAGTTCTGGAGTAAGAGTGCAGAAGATATAAGCATTTAAAGTCCACGGAGGAATAATAATAATAATAATAATAATAATAATAACAATAATAATAACAATAATAATAATAATACAAATAATAATCTAAAAAAAAAACAATAGGTGTCCTGAGCAACTTTGTTGCTTGGCCACCTAATAAGTGGAGCTCGCATTGTAGATAAAGAGCTCCTTCCCTCAGGACCATTATTTTTGCCAAAATGGCTCCCCCGTTCCAGATGAAACTTTCGCTAGATCAGTGGTCTCAAACTGTGGCCCTCCAGACATTGCAAAACTTCAACTCCCATCATGCCCGGACAGCCAACGGCTGTCCGGGCATGTTGGGGAGTTGAAGTTTTGCAACTTCTAGAGGGCCACAGTTTGAGACCACTGTACTAGAAGGAGGTTTTATTTGATGTGAAACTTTTAGGGCCCTGTCCACACAGTGACCTTATGTTTAAATCAAGATTATATGTTAAACACTTTTCTAAGAACTTTTGGTGATGTTTTTCTACTTTTTATTTTACTGCCTGTATGTTATAATAATACTAGAATCTTAACCCCTTCATGACCCAGCCCATTTTCACCTTCAGGACCTGGGCATTTTTTGAAAATCTGACCACTGTCATTTTAAACATTAATAACTCTGGAATGCTTTTACTTATCATTCTGATTCCGAGATTGTTTTTTCGTGACATATTCTACTTTATGTTATTGGTAAAATTTCACTGATATTTGCATCCTTTCTTGGTAAAAAAAAATCCAAAAATTTCATGAAAATTTAGCATTTTTCTAACTTTGAAAGTCTCTGCTTGAAAGGAAAATGGATATTCCAAATAAATTACATATTGATTCACGTATACAATATGTCTACTTTATGTTTGCATAAAAATATTGACAAGTTTATACTTTTGGAAGACACCAGAGGGCTTCAAAGTTCCGCAGCAATTTTCCAATTTTTCTCAAGATTTTCAAAATCGTACTTTTTCAGGGCCCAGTTCAGATTGGAAGTGGATTTTAAGGGTCTTCATATTAGAAATACCCCATAAATGACCCCATTATAAAAACTGCACCCCCAAAGTATTCAAAATGACATTCAGTAAGTGTTTTAACCCTTTAGGTGTTTCACAGGAATAGCAGCAAAGTGAAGGAGAAAATTCTAAATCTTCATTTTTTACATTCGCATGTTCTTGTAGACCTAATTTTTGCATTTTTACAAGGGGTAAATGGAGAAAAATCACCCTAAAATTTGTAACCCAATTTCTCTTGAGTAAGGAAATACCTCATTTGCATATGTAAAGTGTTCGGCGGGCGCAGTAGAGGGCTCAGAAGGGAAGGAGCGACAATGGGATTTGGAGAGTGAGTTTTTCTGAAAGGGTTTTTGGGGGGCATGTCCCCTTTAGGAAGCCCCTATGGTGCCAGAACAGTGGACCCCCCCACATGTGACCCCATTTTGGAAACTATACCCCTCATGGAATTTAATAAGAGGTGCAGTGAGCATTTACACCCCACTGGCGTTTGACAGATATTTGAAACAGTGGACTGTGCAAATGAAAAATTTTATTTTTCATTTTCACAGACCACTGTTCCAAAAATCTGTCATACACCAGTGGGGTGTAAATGCTCACTGTACCCCTTATTACATTCCGTGAGGGGTGTAGTTTCCAAAATGGGGTCACATATGGATATTTATTGTTTTGCATTTGTCAGAACTGCTGTAACAATCAGCCACCCCTGTGCAAATTGCCTCAAATGTACATGGTGCACTCTCCCTTCTGGGCCTTGTTGTGCGCCCCCAGAGCACCTTGCGCCCACATATGGGGTATCTCCGTACTCGGGAGAAATTGCATTACAAATTTAGAGGATCTTTTTTCCCTTTTACCTCTTGTGAAAATGAAAAGTATAGGGCAACACCAGCATGTCAGTGTAAAAAATTAATTTTTTTACACTAACATGCTGGTGTAGACCCCAATTTCACCTTTTCATAAGGGGTTAAAGAAGAAAAAGCCCCCCAAAATGTGTAAGGCAATTTCTCCCGAGTACGGCAATACCCCATATGTGTCCCAAAACTGTTGCCCTGAAATACGACAGGGCTCCAAAGTGAGAGAGCGCCATGCGCATTTGAGGCCTAAATTAGGAATTTGCATAGGGGTGAACATAGGGGTATTCTATGCCAATGATTCCCAAACAGGGTGCCTCCAGCTGTTGCAAAACTCCCAGCATGCCTGGGCAGTCAATGGCTGTCCGGCAATACTGGGAGTTGTTATTTTGCAACAGCTGGAGGCTCCGTTTTGGAAACAGTGGCGTACCAGACGTTTTTCATTTTTTTGGGGGAGGGGGGGATATGTAGGGGTATGTGTACATGTAGTGTTTTTTACTTTTTATTTTAGGTTAGTGTTAGTGTAGTGTTTTTAGGGTACAGTCACATGGGCAGAGGTTCACAGCAAGTTTGCCGCTGGGAGTTTGAGCTGCAGCGCAAAATTTGCGCCATCTCAAACTTGCAGCACTCACTGTAAACCTCCACCCATGTGAGTGTACCCTGTACATTCACATTGGGGGGAGGGGGCAAACATCCAGCTGTTGCAAACTCCGAGCATGCCCTTTGGCTGTCCGTGCATGCTGGGAGTTGTAGTTTTGCTACAGCTGGAGGCACACTGGTTTGGAAACATTAAGTTAAGTAATAAACTTTCAAGTGTTTTGCAACCAAACTTAGTGTTTCCAAACCAGTGTGCCTCCAGCTGTTGCAAAACTACAACTCCCAGTATGCATGGTCTGTCAGTGCATGCTGGGAGTTATAGTTTTGCAACAATTGCAACAGATGGAGGCACTGAGGTAGGAAATGGACAATGTTTCCCAACTAGTGTGCCTCCAGTTGTTGCAAAACTACTACTCCCAGCATACCCAGACTGCCCAGGCATGCTGGAAGTTGTAGTTCGGCAATATCTGAAGGATCAGATGTTGCCGAACTACAACTTCCAGCATGCTTGGGCAGTCTGGGAATGCTGGGAGTTGTAGTTTTGCAACATCTGGAGGTCCACAGTTTGGAGACCACTGTATAATGGTCTCCAATCTGTGCTCTTTCAGATGTTAGAGAACTACAACTCCCAGCATGCCTGGACAGACTGAGCATGCTGAGATTTGTAGTTTTGCAACATCTGGAAGAGCACAGATTGGAGACCATTATACAGTGGTCTCCAAACTGTGGACCTCCATATGTTGCAAAACTACAACTCCCAGCATGCCCAGATAGCCAAAGGCTGTCTGGGCATGCTGGGAGTTGCAGTTTTGAAACTCCCAGAGGCAGCAGTGAGATCGCTTTATGGCGATCTCACTGCTACCAATGAAGATGCCGCACTGCTGCCGCAAACTCACCTCCGGGACGCACCACCGCAGGGACCGCCTGGAGGATGCCGCTCGCGCCGGGACCTCTCGGGACACCGCTCGGACGGGTAAGTGACGCCGAGGGACGGGTCAGGGACACTTAGCAGAGCAGTGTGTGTCCCGATCCCCGTGATCCGAACTCACACACCGCGCTGCTATCAGCTAGTCAGATTTGACTAACTGATAGCAGCGATCGCTGGGGGGGGGGGGGGGATGAAACTCCCCGTGGTCACATGGTAAGATGGCTGGCTATCAGTGATAGCCACCATCTTACCGGGCGCTGCGGGAGGCCGCGAATAGCGGCAAAAATTTTCATTACGTACCTGTATGTCATGGGTTGGGAACACCTTCCCACTCATGACGTACAGGTATGTCATAGGTCGGGAAGGGGTTAAAAGGGTATTCCGGTAGCAATTTTTTTTTCTCATATCAACAGGCTACAGAAAGTTAAACATATTTGTAAATGACTTCTATTAAAAAATCTTAATTGTTCCAGTACTTATCAGCCCCTGTATGCTCCACAGGAAGTTGTGTAGTTCTTTTCTGTCTGACCGCAGTCTCTCTGCTGACACCTCTGTCCATGTCAGGAACTGTCTGGAGCAGGGGATTTTCTTCTACTCTGGACAGTTCCTGACACGGACAGAGGTGTCAGCAGAGAGCACTGTGGTCAGACTGGAAAGAACTAGACAACTTCCTGTGGAGCATGCAGCAGCTGATAAGTACTGGAACGATTAAGATTTTTTAATAGAAGTCATTTACAAATATTCAGTGCAATGAAGGAATAGAAATAATCGGAACTCACCGGTCTTCTCTAAAATCAGCTTCTTTATTGAAAAATACTCACAACATGAAATGCGATCAGGGAGAGGGATCGGTGCAGGGGGGTAAGTAATAGGCGACAGATTCTGTTTCACTCGTTACACGAGCTTCATCCGGCCATAATGAAGCTTGTGTAACGTGTGAAACAGAATCTGTTGCCTATTACTTACCCCCCCCCCCCCCCCCCGCACCAATCCCTCTCCCTGATCGCATTTCATGTTGTGAGTATTTTTCAATAAAGAAGCTGATTTTAGAGAAGACCGGTGAGTGCCGATTATTTCTATTCCTTCATTGCACTGAAGATTTGAACATTGTTATTATATCAAAGCACCACCACATCTCTATGGATTTTCCTAGTTAAGTGTCCGTCCTATAGTCCGGTTTAGCCAGCCGTAGCAGTGCCGAATATCACACCTTTGCTTTTCCTCATTTACAAATATGTTTAACTTTCTGTAGCCTGTTGATATGAAAAAAATAAAAAATAAAATTCTACCGGAGTACCCTTTTAAGATTCTAGTATTATTATAACATACAGGAAGTAAAATAAAAAGGAGAAAAACATCACCAAAAGTTCTTAGAAAAATGTTTAACATAAAATCTTAAACATAAGGTCATTCTGTATTGACACATTCCCTTTAATTCCAATACAGGATCAGTAATACAAAGGGACAGCGACACAATGGCCCTCAAATACTATTCTAAACCTGACTTGTTTTGTTGGGTTTTTTTGGAGCATCTTTGTCTGCGACATGTCGCAGACATCGTGCGCCAGTCTGCGACACGATGCAGCATTTTTTCCCGACGGACCCGATGTGGATTCTCCCAAACCCGAAAAAGGGGCATAACCCGTCATTTCTGAGCTTTCCCACGTATTTATAAAGGTTTCCAGCCCGAATTTGTTGAATTGTTGTGGATTTTTTCCCGACAACTCAGAGGAGTTGGAAACCAAAACCTACAAAACCCACGTGCGGCAAACAGGATGCAACATAATAATAAATACCAGAGAAAAAAGCAGTCGGGTAAGAAAGCAAGATAGACTCACTACCCGATTTTCGAAGTAAATGAGGGCCATTGTATATGCACTGTTGGATTTAGCTTTTTATTTTATTATTGTGATTAAACGATTTGTTTTATTTTTAAATATTTTTTTATTTATTTATTTCATATTTTATCAATGTTTTAACTTTAAAGAACGAAAGAAAAGTAGAAGATAATTAACATGTCGTCATCTTTAATACCAAAGATTCCAATACAATTGGCAGGAAAGAACATAAGTCTTCAGAGCCTCAACTGTATATGAGCAAAAGGTCAATGCAACCCACATACATACACATACATAAGTTCAACAGTTTCTTGGACCACAAATGTTATATTTAAAAAAGTCAAAGAAAAGATATGTAACTCCATTTTTTCCCCATTTGTTTAGAAAGGAGAAAAAAATATAAGAGAAACAAAGCATTAAACAAAGAGAGAGGAAGAAAGAAGAAAATCTTATTTAAAAAAAATAAATAAATAAATATAAAAATAAAACAATCCCCTTTTGGAGGCAAATGTTTGATGGTGTTTATACATGTATGGCGGTATGGGGTGAAGCAACAGCATCTAAACAAGCCCCCCCCCCCATATTTTAGCCCTTTTTGGGGGAAAGTAACAGTATTGGTGTCATTTTAATCCTTTAAAGGGGTACTCCGGTGGAAGACAATTTTTTTTTAATCAAATGGTGCCATAAAGTTGAACAGATTTGTAAATTACTTGTATTTAAAAATCCTAACCCTTCCAGTACTTATCAGCTGCTGTATGCTCCAGAGGAAGTTGTGTAGTTCAATCCAGTCTGACCACAGTGCTCTCTGCTCACACCTCTGTCTGTGTCAGGAACTGTCTAGAGCAGGAGCAAATCCCCATAGAAAACCTCTCCTGCTTTGGACAGTTCCTGACATGGACAGAGATGTCAGGAGAGAGCACTGTGGACAGAATGAAAAGAACTGTGGTAGTATGAAAATATAGAATGAAAATATATTTAAACATAATCATATATATAATAATTCAATACAATGTCTATGTCACTTTAATTCAGTAATATGTCCATTCCACATTTCTGCTTAGCTTCTGCAAACATTAGCTCATATGTAACAGGTTGCATATAAACTTCCTTCCAGCGTGGCCTGACTATCAAGATTTAATTTTGTTCGATTACTAATATTACTGTTGCAAAAAGATAGTGGCGGTTGTACCAGGATACATGTCCTGAACAAACGCCTGATATTTCTTGCCTAATAATGCCCGATCAATTAATGTCAGGCTGACCATCTGGAGGAAAGAGGAACAAATTATGATTACTCAACGCTTAAAGAGAAAAACAGGACTATAAACTTAGGGCTTGACAATACCGCATACACGTACACATACACGTCATTGAGTGATGATCGATAATATGGGTGTTGATATATGTTAATCTTGAGGCCTTATAAACCCTTGTAAAATGCTTTAATAAACAGCAGAGATTTGGTGAACTTGAACCGTGTGTCTAAGTTATCTCATTTCTCTTCCTCCGATACTGTTAAGCTGTCAAGCTGCTCCATACCGTCAAAGTCCAAACAATAGTATCCACCGGTTGGTGTTTTACAAAAATGCTGTTTTTTCTGCTAATAGGCATATCACTGCCCTCATCAGTGTATACCGCATACGTACATCCAAGTATTGTACCATTTAGTACCTGTTAAGCTGTCAAGGTGCTCCATACCGTCAAAGTCCAAACAATAGTATCCCCCGGCTGGTGTTTTACAAAAATACAGATTTTTTTCTGCTAATAGGCCCTCATCAGTGCATACCGCATAGGTACATGCAAGTATTGTACCATTTAGTAGCTGTCAAAGTGCTCCATGCCGTCAAAGTCCAATCAATAGTATCCACCGGCTGGTGTTTTACAAAAATACAGAGTTTTTTCTGCTAATAGGCATATTACTGCCCTCATCATATTGAATACGTACATCCAAGTATTGCACCATTTAGTACCTGTTAAGCTGTCAAGGTGCTCCATACCGTCAAAGTCCAAACAATAGTATCCACCGGCTGGTGTATTACAAAAATACAGAGTTTTTTCTACTAATAGTTAGGCATATTACTTCCCTCAGCAGTGCATACCACATACGTACATCCAAGTATTGTACCACTTAGTAGCTGTCAAGGTGCTCCAAACTGTCAAAGTCCAAACAATAGTATCCACCGGCTGGTGTTTTACAAAAATACTGTGATTTTTCTGCTAATAGGCCCTCATCAGTTGATACCGCATACGTACATCCAAGTATTGTACCATTTAGTAGCTGTTAAGCTGTCAAGGTGCTCCATACCGTCAAAGTCCAAACAATAGTATCTACCGGCTGTTGTTTTACAAAAAAAAAAAAGAGTTTTTTCTTCTAATAGGCATATTACTGCCCTCATCAGTGCATACCGCATACGTACATCCAAGTATTGTACCATTAAGTATCTGTTAAGCTGTCAAGGTGCTCCACACCGTCAAAGTCCAAACAATAGTATCCACCGGCTGGTCTTTTATGAAAATACAGAGTTTTTTTCTGCTAATAGGCCCTCATCAGTGAATACCGCATACGTACATCCAAGTATTGTACCATTTAGTACCTGTTAAGCTGTCAAGGGGCTCCATACCGTCAAAGTCCAAACAATAGCATCCACTGGCTGGTGTTTTACAAAAATACAGAGTTTTTTTCTGCTAATAGGCCCTCATCAGTGCATAACGCATAGTTACATCCAAGTATTGTACCATTTAGTACCTGTTAAGCTGTCGAGGTGCTCCATACCGTCAAAGTCCAAACAATAGTATCCACCGGCTGGTGTATTACAAAAATACAGAGTTTTTTCTACTAATAGTTAGGCATATTACTTCCCTCAGCAGTGCATACCACATACGTACATCCAAGTATTGTACCACTTAGTAGCTGTCAAGGTGCTCCAAACTGTCAAAGTCCAAACAATAGTATCCACCGGCTGGTGTTTTACAAAAATACTGTGATTTTTCTGCTAATAGGCCCTCATCAGTTGATACCGCATACGTACATCCAAGTATTGTACCATTTAGTAGCTGTTAAGCTGTCAAGGTGCTCCATACCGTCAAAGTCCAAACAATAGTATCTACCGGCTGTTGTTTTACAAAAAAAAAAAAGAGTTTTTTCTTCTAATAGGCATATTACTGCCCTCATCAGTGCATACCGCATACGTACATCCAAGTATTGTACCATTAAGTATCTGTTAAGCTGTCAAGGTGCTCCACACCGTCAAAGTCCAAACAATAGTATCCACCGGCTGGTCTTTTATGAAAATACAGAGTTTTTTTCTGCTAATAGGCCCTCATCAGTGAATACCGCATACGTACATCCAAGTATTGTACCATTTAGTACCTGTTAAGCTGTCAAGGGGCTCCATACCGTCAAAGTCCAAACAATAGCATCCACTGGCTGGTGTTTTACAAAAATACAGAGTTTTTTTCTGCTAATAGGCCCTCATCAGTGCATAACGCATAGTTACATCCAAGTATTGTACCATTTAGTACCTGTTAAGCTGTCGAGGTGCTCCATACCGTCAAAGTCCAAACAATAGTATCCACCGGCTGGTGTATTACAAAAATACAGAGTTTTTTCTGCTAATAGTTAGGCCTATTACTGCCCTCATCAGTGCATACCGCATAGGTACATCCAAGTATTATACCATTTAGTACCTGTTAAGCTGTCAAGGTGCTCCATACCGTCAAAGTCCAAACAATAGTATCCACCGGCTGGTGTTTTACAAAAATAAAGAGTTTTTTCTGCTAATAGGCATATTACTGCCCTCATCAGTGCATATTGAATACGTACATCCAAGTATTTACCATTTAGTACCTGTTAAGCTGTCAAGGTGCTCCATACCGTCAAAGTCCAAACAATAGTATCCACCGGCTGCTGTATTACAAAAATACTGAGTTTTTTCTGCTAATAGTTAGGCATATTACTGCCCTCTTCAGTGCATACCGCATAGGTACATCAAAGTATTGTACCATTTAGTAGCTGTCAAGGTGCTCCAAACCGTCAAAGTCCAAACAATAGTATCCACCGACTGGTGTTTTACGAAAATACAGAGTTTTTTCTGCTAATAGTAAGGCATATTACTTCCCTCATCAGTGCATACCGCATAGGTACATCCAAGTATTGTACCATTTAGTAGCTGTCAAGGTGCTCCAAACCGTCAAAGTCCAAACAATAGTATCCACCGGCTGGTGTTTTACAAAAATACAGAGTTTTTTCTGCTAATAGGCCCTCATCAGTGCTTACCGCACACGTACATCCAAGTATTATACCATTTAGTACCTGTTAAGCTGTCAAGGTGCTCCATACCGTCAAAGTCCAATCAATAGTATCCACCGGCTGGTGTTTTACAAAAATACAGAGTTTTTTCTGCTAATAGGCATATTACTGCCCTCATCAGTGCATATTGAATACGTACATCCAAGTATTGCACCATTTAGTACCTGTTAAGCTGTCAAGGTGCTCCATACCGTCAAAGTCCAAACAATAGTATCCACCGGCTGGTGTATTACAAAAATACAGAGTTTTTTCTGCTAATAGTTAGGCATATTACTTCCCTCATCAGTGCATACCACATACGTACATCCAAGTATTGTACCATTTAGTAGCTGTCAAGGTGCTCCAAACTGTCAAAGTCCAAACAATAGTATCCACCGGCTGGTGTTTTACAAAAATACTGAGTTTTTTCTGCTAATAGGCCCTTATGAGTTAATACCGCATACGTACATCGAAGTATTGTACCATTTAGTAGCTGTTAAGCTGTCAAGGTGCTCCACACCGTCAAAGTCCAAACAATAGTATCCACCGGCTGGTGTTTTAAAAAAATACAGAGTTTTTTCTGCTAATAGGCATATTACTGCCCTCATCAGTGCATATTGAATACGTACATCCAAGTATTGTACCATTTAGTACCTGTTAAGCTGTCAAGGTGCTCCATACCGTCAAAGTCCAAACAATAGTATCCACCGGCTGCTGTATTACAAAAATACTGACTTTTTTCTGCTAATAGTTAGGCATATTACTGCCCTCTTCAGTGCATACCGCATAGGTACATCCAAGTATTGTACCATTTAGTAGCTGTCAAGGTGCTCCAAACCGTCAAAGTCCAAACAATAGTATCCACCGACTGGTGTTTTACAAAAATACAGAGTTTTTTCTGCTAATAGTTAGGCATATTACTTCCCTCATCAGTGCATACCGCATAGGTACATCCAAGTATTGTACCATTTAGTAGCTGTCAAGGTGCTCCAAACCGCCAAAGTCCAAACAATAGTATACACCGGCTGGTGTTTTACAAAAATACAGAGTTTTTTCTGCTAATAGGCCCTCATCAGTGCTTACCGCACACGTACGTACATCCAAGTATTGTACCATTTAGTACCTGTTAAGCTGTCAAGGTGCTCCATACCGTCAAAGTCCAAACAATAGTATCCACTGGCTGGTGTATTACAAAAATACAGAGTTTTTTCTGCTAATAGGTCCTCATCAGTGCATAACGCATAGTTGCATCCAAGTATTGTACCATTTAGTACCTGTTAAGCTGTCAAGGTGCTCCATACCGTCAAAGTCCAAGCAATAGTATCCACCGGCTGGTGTATTACAAAAATACAGAGTTTTTTCTGCTAATAGTTAGGCCTATTACTGCCCTCATCAGTGCATACCGCATAGGTACATCCAAGTATTATACCATTTAGTACCTGTTAAGCTGTCAAGGTGCTCCATACCGTCAAAGTCCAAACAATAGTATCCACGGCTGGTCTTTTATAAAAATACAGAGTTTTTTTCTGCTAATAGGCCCTCATCAGTGAATACCGCATACGTACATCCAAGTATTGTACCATTTAGTACCTGTTAAGCTGTCAAGGTGCTCCATACCGTCAAAGTCCAAACAATAGTATCCACTGGCTGGTGTTTTACAAAAATACAGAGTTTTTTTCTGCTAATAGGCCCTCATCAGTGCATAACGCATAGTTACATCCAAGTATTGTACCATTTAGTACCTGTTAAGCTGGCGAGGTGCTCCATACCGTCAAAGTCCAAACAATAGTATCCACCGGCTGGTGTATTACAAAAATACAGAGTTTTTTCTGCTAATAGTTAGGCCTATTACTGCCCTCATCAGTGCATACCGCATAGGTACATCCAAGTATTATACCATTTAGTACCTGTTAAGCTGTCAAGGTGCTCCATACCGTCAAAGTCCAAACAATAGTATCCACCGGCTGCTGTATTACAAAAATACTGACTTTTTTCTGCTAATAGTTAGGCATATTACTTCCCTCATCAGTGCATACCGCATAGGTACATCCAAGTATTGTACCATTTAGTAGCTGTCAAGGTGCTCCAAACCGTCAAAGTCCAAACAATAGTATCCACCGACTGGTGTTTTACAAAAATACAGAGTTTTTTCTGCTAATAGTTAGGCATATTACTTCCCTCATCAGTGCATACCGCATAGGTACATCCAAGTATTGTACCATTTAGTAGCTGTCAAGATGCTCCAAACCGTCAAAGTCCAAACAATAGTATCCACCGACTGGTGTTTTACAAAAATACAGAGTTTTTTCTGCTAATAGTTAGGCCTATTACTGCCCCCATCAGTGCATACCGCATAGGTACATCCAAGTATTATACCATTTAGTACCTGTTAAGCTGTCAAGGTGCTCCATACCGTCAAAGTCCAAACAATAGTATCCACCGGCTGGTGTTTTACAAAAATAGAGAGTTTTTCCTGCTAATAGGCCCTCATCAGTGCATAACGCATAGTTACATCCAAGTATTGTACCATTTAGTACCTGTTAAGCTGTCAAGGTGCTCCATACCGTCAAAGTCCAAACAATAGTATCCACCGGCTGGTGTATTACAAAAATACAGAGTTTTTTCTGCTAATAGTTAGGCCTATTCCTGCCCTCATCAGTGCATACCGCATAGGTACATCCAAGTACTATACCATTTAGTACCTGTTAAGCTGTCAAGGTGCTCCATACCGTCAAAGTCCAAACAATAGTATCCACCGGCTGGTGTTTTACAAAAATACAGAGTTTTTTCTGCTAATAGTTAGGCCTATTACTGCCCTCATCAGTGCATACCGCATAGGTACATCCAAGTACTATACCATTTAGTACATGTTAAGCTGTCAAGGTGCTCCATACCGTCAAAGTCCAAACAATAGTATCCACCGGCTGGTGTATTACAAAAATATAAAGTTTTTTCTGCTAATAGTTAGGCCTATTACTGTCCTTATCAGTGCATACCACATAGGTACATCCAAGTATTATACCATTTAGTACCTGTTAAGCTGTCAAGGTGCTCCATACCGTCAAAGTCCAAACAATAGTATCCACCGGCTGGTGTTTTACAAAAACACAGAGTTTTTTCTGCTAATAGGCATATTACTGCCCTCATCAGTGCATTTTGAATACGTACATCCAAGTATTGTACCATTTAGTACCTGTTAAGCTCTCAAGGTGCTCCATACCGTCAAAGTCAAAACAATAGTATCCACCGGCTGTTGTATTACAACAATACTGAGTTTTTTCTGTTAATAGTTAGGCATATTACTGCCCTTTCAGTGCATACCGCATAGGTACATCCAAGTATTGTACCATTTAGTAGCTGTCAAGGTGCTCCAAACCGTCAAAGTCCAAACAATAGTATCCACCGGCTGGTGTTTTACAAAAATACAGAGTTTTTTCTGCTAATAGGCATATTACTTCCCTCATCAGTGAAAACCGCATATGTACATCCAAGTATTGTACCATTTAGTACCTGTTAAGCTGTCAAGGTGCTCCATACCGTCAAAGTCCAAACAATCGTATCCACCGGCTGGTGTTTTACAAAAATACAGAGTTTTTTTCTGCTGATAGACCCTCAACAGTGCATACCGCATATGTACATCCAAGTATTGTACCATTTAGTACCTGTTAAGCTGTCAAGGTGCTCCATACTGTCAAAGTCCAAACAATAGTGTCCCCCGGCTGGTGTTTTACAAAAATACAGAGTTTTTTCTGCTAATAGTTAGGCATATTACTGCCCTCATCAGTACATACTGCATAGGTACATCCAAGTATTGTACCATTTAGTAGCTGTCATGGTGCTCCAAACCGTTAAAGTCCAAACAATAGTATCCCCCGGCTGGTGTTTTATAAAAATACAGAGTTTTTTCTGCTAATAGTTAGGCATATTACTGCCCTCATTAGTGCATACCGCATAGGTACATCCAAGTATTGTACCATTTAATACCTGTTAAGCTGTCAAGGACCTACATACTGTTCAAGGACAGCCGTAAGTAATCACCTGCTGCTGTTCTAGACAAATACTGTTTAAAGAGTAGTGCAGCGTATTGTAATACCCTCATAAATGCACTAAGTATGTCAGGCAGAGAAGTGCTAGGACGTGCACAGAGGAGTGGCAGAGGCCTAAATACTTCAGGAAGAGTTGGCAGCAGACTTGGGGCGAGTGGCAGCAGGAGTCGCAGCGAGAGGCCTGAGCTCCCGTTATCAGCCAGCAGTTGTGCCTCCACCAGCAACCCATCTGCCGTCGTCGATTAGTTAACACGCTCATCCACATCATCACAAGTGACATCTGACACCCCCAGTCAACAGTCGGTGGGTTCCTCAGACACAACCCTCAGTTGGCATGGCCTGGGAGCAGTCCGTGTCCTCCCATTCCCTTTGTCCTATGCTGTTCCCTCTCCTAAAGAAGTATCTTATGCTGTGGGTCCACTATTTACTGAGGACGATCAAAAGAGGACAGTCAGCAGCTACTGGACAGCCAAGAAGGGGAGGAGACATGCGCCGCTTGCTCTGCTAGGCGGCCAAGTAGTGATGCGGAGAGTGACGTGGGAGGCGGTGTTGCAAGTGTTCGGGGTCCTGAAGCAGACACTGTTGGGGAACCTGAGGAGGACATCAGTGACTTGCACACAACTGTTGATGAAGCCGATCGCAATTGGGAGCCGGGTGCAGAAGGGGCTTCATCATCATCAGGAGAAGAGAGTGGCAGGTTGCCCTTGAGGCAGCAAGGCAGTAGCACGGTTGGCAGTCAGCATGGTGGCAGTAGTGGAAATTCAGGAGCCAAACGTGCCCGGTGGAGACCACCTGCTTTGCGGCATCCTACCTTTCCGGGAGGTAGTGGAACAGGGATTCCTGGAGACGGCGCCAGTAGTAGTTAATTAGTGCGGACTGCGGGTGGGAAAATCAGCTACTCGGCGGTGTGGAAGTTTTTTTATAAGGCATCCGGAGGAGGTTCACGTAGCCACATGCAAGATCTGTCGGCAGAAGGTGAAGCGTGGCCAGAGTCCCAATGTCGGCACCACGGCCCTGTGTCAACACATGATTCGCCACCATAAAGCGGCCTGGGAGATCCATGGCTCCGATGTAGTGGTCCAGCCTGCTGCATCACCCAGTGGCCATCCGCTCCCTCCTTCATCCAGCCAAAGCTCCACCACCTCAGCTGAAGGGAGCTGTGTGTCAAACCCTCCTTCTGTCGCTCCTGCTTCTACCGCTTTTAGTCAGCCATTCCGCCGACAATCCATCGGCGAAGCCATGTCCAAGAGACAACATTATGCACCCACTCATCCAACGGCACAGAAGTTGAATGTGCTCCTGTCCAAGTTGCTGGTGTTGCAGTCCCTCCCTTTTCCAGTGGTGGACTCTGCACCTTTCAGAGAATTGATGGCTTGTGCCGAGCCAAGGTGGAGAGTCCCAAGCCGTCATTTCTTTGCGAAGAAGGCAGTACCAGCCCTGCACTAGTTTGTACAAGAGAAGGTGGGCCAGTCCTTGAGCCTGTCGGTGTGTTCAAAAGTGCACGGCAGCGCCGACGTGTGGAGCTGTAACTACGGGCAGGGACAATACTTGTCTTTTACGGCTCACTGGGTAAATGTGGTTTCTGCACAGCCACAACAGCAACTTGGACAGGTCACACCCCTTCCCCCTCCACACTCTCGCTCCCACGCAGTTGATCCTGTTACAGTGTGTGACGCTGCCTCAGGGCAGATAGGAGTACTGCCCTGTGTAACTTCAATGTGAACCAGTGGCATCTCATACGTGACACCTGCCGTTTGCTGAGGCCCTTTGAGGAAGCCACATTATTTGTGAGTCGCCTGGATTAAGCCATGAACGACGTAATTCCACTCCTACATTTCCTACAACAAATTATTGAAACCATGGCTGGTCACGGCAATGGAGACGTTGCGCCTACATCTCAAGGCTACATGAGCCCTGTGGGGGCTGAACTGGGGGAGGAGGATGATGAGGGGCAGAGCAGAGCACAGTTTAGGTTGGATGAGATGGCCGGTGTTTCTAGTCTTCGGACAGGAGAGGAGGAGCAGCCAGAGGAGCTGGAGGGTTACGAGGAAGTTGAAACAGAGGACCCAGACACACCGTGGCAGTATGCAGTGGAGATGGAGGCAGGTAGTCCCTCCGAGTCACTGGCGCAAATGGCACGATGTATGCTCAGTTGCTTGCGTAGTGACCCCCGAATTGTCAAAATCCGTCAGCGAGATAACTTCTGGATCTCCACCTTATTAGACCCTCGCTACCGTCCCAAAATTGTGGCCTTTTTTACACCCACTGACCTACTACAGAGACATTCTACATAGTCAGTTGGCTGATGCCTATCGGCCACATGGTCCATCCACTCGCAGGTCTGACTCGGGGGGCCCTCTGCTCTCACCTTCCACTGCCATGGCTGCTGGGGAGTGGAGGGGTGGGAGGAGCAGTACCAGCTCAATCAGCAGCAGCCTGAGTCTACAGTCGCTGATGAGTAGCTTTCTTCACCCTCATAGTGAAGCAAGTCATCAGTAGCAGGTAGACATGGAGCAGGACCTTAACCAGCAGGTGGTGGCATGCCTTGACATGGCCATACCAACAACCATTGAAGATCCGCTGGACTTCTGGGCAGCCAAACTTGATTTATGGCCACAACTAGCAGAGTTTGCCCTGGAAAAGCTGTCCTGCCCGGCCAGTAGTGTGCCATCAGTGCAGCTGGGTTCATAGTCACCCCAAGGCAAACTCGTCTGTCCACCAAAAATGTGGAGAGACTGACGTTTGTCAAGATGAATCAGGGATGGATCAGCCAGGATTTCCAGCCACCGATGCCAGATGCCTCAGAGTAGATTGACCAAGCTGCTATACCAACATTTCCCAATTATGGTTGGTTATGAAACCCTCTTGGGTTATCAATTAGGGTTATGGAACCCTCTTTGGTACTGTGATTGCCTGCTCCTGGCTCATCCTGTGTCTTTCAGGAACTTGGATGTTTAGCAGTAGCTAAATACATGCTTAATGCAAATTTCAACATTCATCTTTAAATGTAAGGGGTTGGTTAGGAAACCCTCTTGGGTACTGTGATTGCCTGCTCCTGGCTCATCCTGTGTCTTTCAGGAACTACTTGCCTCACTGATGCTTCTGGCCTTGGGCCTTTAATTTTTGGATGTTTAGCAGTAGCTAAATATATGCTTAATGCAAATGTCAACATTAATCTTTAAATGTAAGGGGATATGAAACCCTCTTGGGTACTGCGAATGCCTGCTCCATACTCATTCTGTGTCTTTCAGGAACTACTTGCCTCCCTGCCCTCAGGCCTTGGGCCTTAAATTTTTGGATGTTTAGCAGTAGCTAAATACATGCTTAATGCAAATTTCAACATTGACTTTTAAATGTAAGGGGATGGTTATGAGACCCTCTTGGGTACTGCGAATGACTGTTCCTGACTCATTCTGTATCTTTCGGGAACTACTTGCCTCCCAGATGCCTCAGGCCTTGGGCCTTCAATTTTTGGATGTTTTGCAGTAGCTAAATACATGCTTAATGCAAATTTCAACATTGATCTCTAAATGTAAGGGGTTGGTTATGAAACCCTCTTGGGTACCGCAAATGACTGCTCCTGACTCATTCTGTGTCTTTCAGGAAATAATTGCCTTCCTGATGCCTCAGGCCTTGGGCCTTACATTTTTGGAAGTTTAGCAGTAGCTAATACATGCTTAATACTAATTTCAACAATGATCTTTAAATTCTCGGCGCTCTGCTATGGCCTTCTCCTACCCCGCCGGGGCCGATCCGAGGGCCTCACTAAACCATCCTATCGGTAGTAGAGACATGCGGTGTGTACAAAGGGCAGGGATTTAATGAACCCGAGC
Organism: Hyla sarda; assembly: GCF_029499605.1. Classification (NCBI taxonomy): domain Eukaryota; kingdom Metazoa; phylum Chordata; class Amphibia; order Anura; family Hylidae; genus Hyla; species Hyla sarda. The sequence continues at coordinate 369,925,106 of NC_079193.1, read as the reverse complement.
TTATGACCGGTGCTTAGTTGTGATTCTTCTTTACTGGCAAATAATTGCAATCCCTGATCCCTATCGCGAAGGGGGTTCAGTGGGTTACCCGCACCTGTCGGTGAAAGATAGACACACGCTGGTCCGTTCAGTGTAGCGCGCATGCAGCCCCGGACATCTGAGGGCATAACACACCTGTTATTGCTCGATCTCGCGAGTGATCGTGCAATGTAAGGGGTTATTAAAGCCTCTTGGGTACTGCTGATGCCTACTCCTGACTGCTCCTGTATCTTTCAGGAAGTACTTGACTTCCTGTTGCTTCTGGGCTTGCGCCTTTAATTTTAAGATGTTTGAAATACATACATACATGCTTAATTAAAATTTCAACATTTATGGTGCAATGTATGGGGTTATTAAACACTCTTGGGTAGTGTTTTTTTCAAATTTTCGGATAATTATCACAGTAATAAACTTGAATTTTCCACAATAATAACCATTACACCATTGAACGATTGTTGCGTGTGATTTTTTAAGTAAAATTAAAAAAAAAAAAAAGAGGGATGAACTCTGCTTCTTTATTTCATAAAAAATTCTTTTATAGAAGAATGTCTTTTGGTGGTCCACCGTCCTGCATTATATAGTCTTCTGGACTCTTGGATATGCGCTTGTTCTTAAACAAAGGTACAGAAACCAAAAATGGCCGGTCAGGGCTATGGAGATGCTGCGCCTACGTCTTACGGCCACATGAGCCCTGTGGGTGCTTGTGAGATTAGGTCCTTTGTACCCACATGGCTGGGTCCGGGACACAAATTTTGATTTAAATTTCAAATAAAAAAATCACACATTTCAATGGTCTCCTCATGCTGCAGCCAACTCCAGGCTGCATCATTCTGGTAATATATAGAGAGCACTCGTTGTCCTAAATTTTCTTAAAAATTTTTCGTCAAAAATGTTTGTCTTTTTTATTAGGGATTGTGAAGCTTTGGTTCGTAATCATGCATCAGCCAACTCCAGCCTGTGTCATTCAGGCAATATATGGATACTGATGGTGCTGCTGGGCCTGGGTCTGGGAATTTCAAATTTTCTCATAGGTAGCACCACCTATCCATAAGTCTTCTTCATAAATTTCTACAATTGTTGTGTTTTTTTGAGGGATTGTGAAGCCCTAGTGTGTACTCATGCATCAGCCAACTCCAGGGTGTGTCATTCATGCAACAAATAGGTAGCAACCGCTGTCCTAAATATTCTTAAAATTATTTTAAAAATGGTTGTTTTTTCTTTGGGATTCTGAAGCCCTGGTGTGTACTCAATGCTGCTTCCTGCTACACTCTGTCAGCCCGTTGGTCCTGCGACAGTGTGCTACTCTGCCTCCACATCCTCCTCTGTGTATTAAGCCTCCACTGCCCGGACAATTCTCAGTGGCCCTTCCATGTGTGCAGGTCACGGCGGTGTCACGCTGTTCTTCACATGGTTTGCCTTGGCGAGAAGTCTTGGAAACAATGGCCGGTCAGGGCAATGGAGACATTTCGCCTAAATCTCACGGCCACAAGAGCCCTGTGGGGGCTTGTTGGATTTGGTCCTTCGTACCCACACGCTGGGGTCCGGGACATACAAAGATTGTTTTAAATTTCAAATAAAAAAATGATGGCGCTGCTGGGCCTGGGTCTGTTAATTTCAAATTTCCTCATAGGTAGCACCCGCTATCCAAAATCTTTTTCATAAATTTCTACAATTGTTGTGTTTTTTTGTAGGGATTGTGAAGCCCTGATGTGTACTCGTGCATCAGCCAACTCCAGGCTGTGTCATTCAGGCAATATATGGGTTGCTGATGCCGCTGTGGGGCCTGGGTCTGGTAATTTCAAATTTTCTCATAGGTAGCACCCGCTATCCAAAATCTTTTTTAAAAAAATTTCTAAAATTGTGGTGTTTTTTTGGAGGGATTGTGAAGCCCTGGTGTGTATTCGTGCATCAGCCAACTCCAGGCTGTGTCATTCAAGCAATATATGGGTTACTGATGCCGCTGTGGGGCCTGGGTCTGGTCATTTCAAATTTTCTCATAGGTAGCACCCGCTATCCAAAATCTTCGGTTTAAATTTCTTAATTAATCTTTTAATCTTAGGGATTGTGAAGGCCTAGTGCCTACTCATACTGCTGGCAACTCCGGGCTGTGCCATTCATCCACTATATGGTGTCCTCATGCTGCCAACACCTCCATTCTGTGTCATTTAGCCACTATATGGTGTCCTCATGCTTCAGCCTCATCCAAGCTGTGTCATTCAGCCACTGTATGGTCTCCTCATGCTGACAACATGTCCATGCTGTGTCATTAAGCCACTATATGGTGTCCTCATACTGACAACACCTCCATGCTGTGTCATTCTGCCACTATATGGTGTCCTCATTGTCACGATTCGGCTGGCTGGAGGTGAATCCTCTATGCCAGAGAGGGATTGGCGTGGACCGTGTCAGTGGACCGGTTCTAAGTTGCTACTGGTTTTCACCAGAGCCCGGCGCAAAGCGGGATGGTCTTGCAGCGGCGGTAGCAACCAAGTCGTATCCACCGGCAACGGCTCAACCTCTCTGACTGCTGAGATAAGCAAGGTACAAGGGAGTAGACAAGAGCAAGGTCGGACGTAGCAGAAGGTCAGGGCAGGCAGCAAGGATCGTAGTCAGGGGCAACGGCAGGAGGTCTGGAACACAGGCTAGGAACACACAAGGAAACGCTTTCACTGGCACAATGGCAACAAGATCCGGCAAGGAAGTGCAGGGGAAGTGAGGTATAAATAGGGAATTGCACAGGTGAAGATACTGATTAAAACCCATGCGCCAATCAGTGGCGCACCGGCCCTTTAAATCGCAAAGACCCGGCGTGCGCCGGGACAGCACAGACGGGGAACGAGTCTGGTAAGCGGGTCGGGATGCGCATCGCGAGCGGGCGCGTCCCGCATCTCGAATCGCATCCCGGCTGGGGACATTATCGCAGCGCATCCGGTCAGCAGGTCTGACCGGGGTGCTGCGAACAGGAGAACGCTGCGAGCGCTCCGGGGAGGAGCGGGGACCCGGAGCGCTCGGCGTAACAGTACCCCCCCCCCCTGGGTCTACCCCTCTTTTTAGAACCCGAGAATTTGTGAATAAGGTCCTTGTCAAGGATGTTGTCCTCGGGTTCCCATGACCTCTCCTCTGGGCCGCAATTCTCCCAATCTACAAGAATTTTTTTTTTTTTTTTACCTCTGACCGTCTTGGATGCCAGAATTTCTTTAACCGAGAAGATGTCAGAGGACCCGGAAACAGGAGTAGGAGCAACAACCTTGGGAGAGAAGCGGTTAAGGATGAGTGGTTTAAGGAGAGAGACATGAAAAGCATTAGGAATACGGAGAGAAGGAGGAAGAAGGAGTTTGTAGGAGACAGGGTTGATTTGGTATTTGATTTTAAAAGGACCAAGATAAGGTGGTCCCAGTTTATAACTGGGGACACGAAAGCGGACATACTTGGCGGAGAGCCATACTTTGTCTCCGGGAGAAAAAACAGGGGGAGTTCTTCTTTTTTTGTCGGCATGTTTCTTCATCCGGGATGAGGCCTGTAGGAGAGATTTTTGAGTCTCTTTCCAGATGGTGGAGAAGTCCCGAGTCACCTCATCAACAGCGGGCAAACCAGAAGGCATGGGAGTGGGAAGGGGGGGAAGAGGGTGACAGCTGTACACCACAAAAAATGGGGATTTAGCGGAAGACTCAGAGACTCTGAAATTGTACGAGAATTCGGCCATGGTAGAAGATCGGCCCAGTCATTCTGGCGGGAGGAAACAAAATGTCACAAATAGTCACCAAGAACCTGATTAACTCTTTCCACTTGCCCATTGGATTGGGGATGATAAGAAGACGAGAAGTTCAATTTGATTTTCAGTTGATTACAGAGGGCCCTCCAGAATTTCGACACAAATTGAACACCTCGATCCGAGATGATATGCGTAGGAAGCCCGTGAAGGTGAAAAATATGCACAAAAAATTGTTTCGCCAACTGAGGCGCAGAAGGAAGACCTGGAAGAGGGATAAAATGTGCCATCATGGAGAACCGATCAACGACCACCCAAATAACTGTGTTGCCATGGGATAAAGGTAAGTCAGTAATAAAGTCCATACCAATCTGAGACCATGGTCGTTCAGGAACAGGCAGAGGATGGAGGAGACCAGCAGGCTTCTGGCGAGGGGTTTTGTCCCGGGCACAGACTGTACAAGCCCGCACGAAATCAACAACATCAGCTTCCAGGGTAGGCCACCAATAAAAACGAGAGATGAGCTGGACGGAATTTTTGATGCCAGCATGGCCTGCGAGGTGTGAAGAGTGTCCCCACCTGAGAATCCTGAGGCGCTGGCGTGGAGAGACGAAGGTCTTCCCTGGAGGAGTTTGTCTGATGGAAGCTGGAGAAGTGGAGATCAGACAGTCCGGAGGAATAATGTGTTGCGGGGAAGCTTCCATTTCAGAGGCATCCGATGAACGAGAGAGAGCGTCAGCCCTAATGTTCTTGTCAGCGGGGCGAAAATGAATTTCAAAGTTAAAACGGGCAAAGAACAAAGACGACCTGGCCTGGCGGGGGTTCAGCCGTTGGGCAGACTGAAGATAAGAGAGATTCTTGTGATCAGTATATATAATAACTGGGTATTTGGATCACTCCAGCAGGCGCCTCCATTCCTCAAGTGTCAATTTTATGGCCAGTAGTTCTCGATCACCAATGGAGTAGTTTTTCTCCGCCGGAGAGAAGGTCCTAGAAAAGAAACCACAAGTAACAGCATGTCCGGAAGAATTTCTCTGTAGGAGTACCGCTCCAGCTCCCACCGAGGAGGCGTCTACCTCCAGTGAGAAGGGTTTAGATGGATCAGGTCTGGAGAGTACGGGAGCAGAAGAAAAGGCAGTTTTGAGAAGGTTGAAGGCCTCTTCTGCTTGAGGAGGCCAGGACTTAGGGTTGGCATTTTTCTTGGTTAGGGCCACAATTGGGGCCACAATAGTAGAAAAATGTGCTATAAATTGTCTGTAATAATTGGCAAACCCCAAGAAACGTTGGATAGCACGGAGTCCGGAGGGGCGTGGCCAATCCAATACGGCTGATAGTTTGTCCGGGTCCATTTGGAGTCCCTGGCCAGAGACTAAGTATCCTAGGAAGGGAAGAGATTGACATTCAAAGAGACATTTTTCCCTTTTGGCATATAATTGATTGTCCCGAAGTCTCTGAAGAACCATGCGGACATGCTGGCGGTGTTCTTCAAGGTTAGACGAAAAAATCAAAATATCGTCCAGGTAGACCACAACACAGGTATATAGAAGATCACGAAAAATTTCATTTACAAAGTCTTGGAAGACGGCAGGGGCGTTGCAAAGCCCAAAAGGCATAGCCAGATATTCAAAGTGTCCATAACTGGTGTTAAATGTGGTCTTCCACTTGTCCCCCTCCCTGATGCGGATGAGATTATATGCACCTCTTAAATCCAATTTGGTAAAGACGTTGGCGCCTCGTAGGCGGTCAAAGAGTTCCGAGATAAGAGGTAGGGGATAGTGTTTTTTTATAGTGATTTTATTAAGGCCGCGGTAATCAATGCAAGGTCGTAAGGAGCCGTCTTTTTTGGAGACGAAGAAAAATCCAGCTCCGGCAGGGGAGGAAGACTTGCGGATAAATCCCCTTTTTAAATTCTCTTGGATGTACTCCGACATGGCTTGTGTTTCCGGAGTGGACAGAGGATAGATTCTGCCCCGGGGTGGAGTAGTACCAGGGAGGAGGTCAATAGGACAGTCATAAGGCCTGTGAGGAGGCAAAGTCTCTGCTTGTTTTTTGCAAAAAACATCAGCATAGTCCAGATAGGCCTTGGGGAGACCTGGTATCGGAGGAGCCATAGGGTTTTGACTGACAGTACTGGGAGCAGACATAAGACAGTTCTTGTGGCAAGTAGTACCCCAGTTTTTGATCTCCCCGGTGGTCCAATCGAGGGTTGGGGAATGGCGTTGAAGCCAAGGTAGTCCAAGAAGAATTTCCGAAGTGCAGTTAGAGAGGACCAGAAATTCAATCTTTTCGTGATGGGGTCCAATGCACATTAAGAGGGGTTCCGTGCGGTAACGAACAGTACTGTCCAATCTTTCATCATTAACAGAGGCGATGTAGAGGGGTCTGGCGAGACTGGTCACTGGGATGTTGAACCTGTTAACGAAAGAGGCCAAAATAAAATTTCCGGCAGATCCGGAATCCAAGAAGGCCACAGCTGAGAAGGAGAAGGTAGAAGAAGAAATCCACACAGGCACAGTAAGACGTGGAGAAGCAGAGTTCACACCTAGAGCTGTCTCATCGGAATCGGAGTGCGTCTTTCCTGACGTGGAAGTCGGATAGGACAATCCTTCAAGAAGTGTTCGGTACTGGCACAGTACAGGCATAGGTTCTCATTGCGGTGGCGTGTCCTCTCTTGAGGTATCAGGCGAGACCGGTCAACTTGCATAGCCTCCACGGCTGAAGACACAGGAACGGATTGCAGCGGACCAGAGGAGAGAGGAGCCGGGGAGAGAAACCGCCTCGTGCGAACAAAGTCCATATCCTGGCGGAGCTCCTGATGCCTTTCGGAAAAACGCATGTCAATGCGGTTGGCAAGATGAATAAGTTCATGCAGGTTAGCAGGGATTTCTCGTGCAGCCAGCACATCTTTGATGTTACTGGATAGGCCTTTTTTGAAGGTCGCACAGAGGGCCTCGTTATTCCAGGACAATTCTGAGGCGAGAGTACGGAATTAGATGGCGTACTCGCCAACAGAAGAATTACCCTGGACCAGGTTCAGCAGGGCAGTCTCGGCAGAAGAGGCTCGGGCTGGTTCCTCGAAGACACTTCTAATCTCCGTGAAGAAAGAGTGTACAGAGGCAGTGACAGGATCATTGTGGTCCCAGAGCGGTGTGGCCCATGACAGGGCTTTCCCAGACAGAAGGCAGACCACGAAAGCCACCTTTGACCTTTCAGTAGGAAATTGGTCCGACATCATCTCCAAGTGCAGGGAACATTGTGAGAGAAAACCACGGCAAAATTTTGAGTCCCCATCAAATTTGTCCGGCAATGACAAACGGAAGTTGGATGCGGCCACTCGCTGCGGAGGAGGTGCAGCATCTGGCGGAGGAGATGGTTGCTGAAGCTGTGGTAGAAGCTTCTGTAGCATCACGGTCAGTTGAGACAGCTGGTGGCCTTGTTGCGCTATCTGTTGCGACTGCTGGGCGACCACCGTGGTGAGGTAAGCGATAACTGGCAGCGGGACCTCAGCAGGATCCATGGCCAGATCTACTGTCACGATTCGGCTGGCTGGAGGTGGATCCTCTATGCCAGAGAGGGATCGGTGTGGACCGTGTTGGTGGACCGGTTCTAAGTTGCTACTGGTTTTCACCAGAGCCCGCCGCAAAGCGGGATGGTCTTGCAGCGGCGGTAGCAACCAGGTCGTATCCACCGGCAACGGCTCAACCTCTCTGACTGCTGAGATAAGCGCGGTATAAGGAGTAGACAAGAGCAAGGTCGGACGTAGCAGAAGGTCAGGGCAGGCAGCAAGGATCGTAGTCAGGGGCAACGGCAGGAGGTCTGGAACACAGGCTAGGAACACACAAGGAAACGCTTTCACTGGCACAATGGCAACAAGATCCGGCAAGGAAGTGCAGGGGAAGTGAGGTATAAATAGGGAAGTGCACAGGTGAAGATACTGATTAAAACCCATGCGCCAATCAGTGGCGCACTGGCCCTTTTAATCGCAAAGACCTGGCACGCGCCCTAGGGAGCGGGGCCGCGCGCGCCGGGACAGCACAGACGGGGAACGAGTCTGGTAAGCGGGTCGGGGTGCGCATCGCGAGCGGGCGCGTCCCGCATCGCGAATCGCATCCCGGCTGGGGTCATTATCGCAGCGCATTCGGTCAGCAGGTCTGACCGTGGCACTGCGAACAGGAGAACGCTGCGAGTGATCCGGGGAGGAGCGGGGACCCGGAGCGCTCGGCGTAACACTCATGCTTCAGCTTCATACAGGCTGTGTCATTCAGCCACTATATGGTGTCCTCATGCTGCCAACACCTCCATTCTGTGTCATTGAGCCACTATATGGTGTCCTCATGCTTCAGCTTCATCCAAGCTGTGTAATTCAGCCACTATATGGTGTCCTCATGCTGCCAACACCTCCATTCTGTGTCATTGAGCCACTATATGGTGTCCTCATGCTTCAGCTTCATCCAAGCTGTGTAATTCAGTCACTAAATGGTCTCCTCATGCTGCCAACATGTCCACGCTATGTCATTCAGTCACGATATGGTCTCCTGACACTGATGCCGCCAGCAGGCTCTGTCATTGTGCTGCTGTGCGGCAGTGATTCTAAAAGCGATGCCGGTAATCTGCATGTTATTCTGAATAACAGTATTATTTCACTAACCCAGCACACTCCATATGCATTTTAGAACACAGCAAAGTGTTATATACCCCTATAGAGGCTGTATGTAGGCTAGAAATAGCCTTTTTTAATATAGATTTGCCGCGAAAAAATTCTGATGGAAAGAACCTTTCCGGAAAATTCGGCGAATCGGCCGAATCGAATTTTTGAAAAGTTCGCTCATCTCTAATTATCATCATCATCGTCAATCATCATCACTCTATGATGCATTCAGCAAGATGAGGAGTTCAGTTTTAATTTGGACACAAACTGAATTTTAAAGGTGCGGTAAAATTTTTAGTTTGACAGAAGAGAATTTTCCTGTGGGCTGTAGGTACCATATTAGAGAGCAAACTCTGAGTGCTGGACGCTGATTTAACGTGTAGTCCTTAGCAATCCGTATTGGCCCCAGTGACACAGCCCATCCCCTTGAAATAGGGAGAAAACTATTGGGCTATATTGGGATGTTGGATATTCCGAAAAGTGAGTGATGGCAAGCAGCTGTTCAAATTAACTTTCTTGGTGCTAGGTCATCCCTTTTAAATGGGTACTCTGCCCCTAGACAAGTGATGTCACACCATGCCCCCTCAATGCATAGACTTTTATTGAGGGGCGTGGCTTTCCATCACGAGGGGCGTGACTTCACGAGAGGTCACAGGGTCGCAGCATCAGGGCCGCTGGGAACCCCGTGGTCTCTCATGATGGCACACCACCCCCTCCCATAGACTTACATTCATGGGCGTAGCGTGACGTCACAAGGGGTATGGCTGTGAGGTCACGACCCTTGCTGTCTGCTCCATGCGTTCGGAACAAAATGTTCCAAATGCTGGGGCAGCGGAATACCCCTTTAACGAAATGAGTAATTTTTTTCCTTAAGGTGTAAGTACCATATTTTTCGCCATATAAGACATACTTTTTCTTCTCCGGGGGGGGGGGGGGGGGAGATGGTGCGTCTTATTGGGCAAATACACATTGAAATCCTGTCATATAGCGGCGGTCCCTGCGGCCATCAACGTCCGGAACATGCGGCTAATACAGGACATCACTGATCGCGGTGATGCCCTGTATTAACCCTTCAGACACGGCGATCAAAGCTGACCGCCGCGTCTGAAGCGAAAGTGACACTAACCCGGCTGCTCAGTCGGGCTGTTCGGGACCGCCGCGGTGAAATCGCGGTGTCCCGAACAGTTTACAGGACACCAGGAGGGACCTTACCTGCCTCCTAGGTGTCCGATTAACGAATGACTGCTCCGTGTCAGGATCCCCTGCATGGCCGGCGCTCTCCTTCGTCGTCATCATGTGATGGCGGCGACGGAGAGCGAGGATACCGGGCAGCAGAGACGTTCCGGAACGACGGAGACACCCCGGGGACACAGCAACAGCGATGAAGGGTGACATCCAGGGCAGCGGTGATGGTTCCGGAGCGGCAGGGACACGTGAGTATTACCTCCTATACCAGTGGTCTTCAACCTGCGGACCTCCAGATGTTGCAAAACTACAACTCCTGGCATGCCCGGACAGCCAACGGCTGTCCGGGCATGCTGGGAGTTGTAGTTTTGCAACATTTGGAGGTCCGCAGGTTGAAGATCACTGTCCTATACTTTACATTGTATTTTTGGTTCAGAATCTTTTTTTTTTTCTAGATTTTCCTCCTTTTAAAATTGGGTGCGTCTTATATGCCAGAGCGTCTTATATGGCGAAAATACGGTAATTGTGAAGGGTTTCTACAGTGAACCATGTACTATTCTAATTATATTGTAAGTCATCCCCCAAAGAAAATCTTCTTGATACTGTATCCAATTAATATAGCAACGTTGTGGCCGTCAAGGTAAAACACTATTCCTAGTCAGGTGAGCTAACAGTAATTGCTATCAGGACTGCGTAGTCCAACTGGTTTCCCATAACACTCTAGTTGGATCTCTTTTACTGTGGATCACTGAACCTTACCTAAGCGGAGGCATTATTTCCTTAGCTCAAGCAATTTCAATTAAGGTTAATTTGAATCTTCAATGTCAGCCAAAGTCTTGGCGATATCAAAGCTATTCACGTGGAAGAAGATTTATTATCCTGGGCAGTTTTTGTTATTAATAATCTCCATGAAATCCCTAATCAAACATAATTACAAAGGTTTTTTTTTTATCTTCTCTCCCTGACGAAATTAGTAAACTTCTGATAACCCCTTCACATCTGGGCTTCTGCTCATAACATTTGCTTAACCCGATAACGACCATGGACGTCTATGCTCGTCCAATGGCCATTACCGGGGTATGACGCGGGCTCCCGACTCGAGCCTGCATCATACCGGCCGGCCCCCAGCTGATTTTTGTAGCTGGGAGCTGGCGTTAATAGCCGACATGCGGCGATCGCTGCGGCCGGCTATTAACCCTTTAGATCGCCGCTGTCAAAGTTGACAGCGGTGTCTAAAGATGCCTGTATCCTGTCCCTGGTGGTCCAGTGGGGTGGATCGCCCCCCCCCCCCCGCAGCGCGATCGCGGGGGAGGGGGCGATCCACTACTGAGGTAGCCTCTCCTGCTGCGGCGGTTTCGGTGCTCTGAATGATACAGCCTGGCAGGGCCAGGCTTTATCAATTGAGCGCAGAGCACACAGATCATTGGAGTTTTATGAAACCACAATGATCTGTATGAGGAATCTAATGATTCCTCCTAAAAGTCCCCTAAGGAGACTAAAAGTGTAAAAAAAAAGTTTAAAAAAAGTTTAAAAACACACACATTAACCCCTTCCTTATTAAAAGTTTAAATCACCCCCCTTTTCCCAAATTCCATATAAAAAATATGTAACCATAATAAAAATCCACAAATGTGGTATTTCCGCGTGCGTAAATGTCCGAACTATAAAAATATATAATTAATTAAACCACACGGTCAATGGCGTACAGGCAAAAAAATTCCAAATTCCAAAATAGCGTATATTTGGTCACTTTTCATACCATAAAAAAAGGAATAAAAAGCGATCAAGAAGTCCGATCAAAATAAAAATGGTACCGATTAAAACTTAAGATCACGGCACAAAAAAATTAGCCCTCAAACCACACTGTACGTGGAAAAATAAAAAAGTATAGGGGTCAGAAGAGGACAATTTTAAATGTATAAATTTTGTGCATGTAGTTATGATTTTTTGCAGAAGTACGACGAAATCAAACCTATATAAATAGGGTATCATTTTAATCGTATGGACCTACAGAATAAAGATAAGGTGTCATTTATACCGAAAAATGTACAGCATAGAAACAGAAGCCCACAAAATTTACAAAATGGTGTTTTTCTTCAATTTTGTAGCACAATGATTTTTTTTTCCGTTTCGCCGTAAATGTTCGTGTAAAATGACTGATGTCATTACAAAGTAGAATTGGTGGCACAAAAAATAAGCCCTCATATGGATTTTTAGGTGCAAAATTGAAAGGGTTATGATTTTTAAAAAGTAAGTTGGAAAAAACGAAAGTGTAAAAACAGAAAAATGTTTGGTCCTTAAGGGGTTAAAGTAATGGAATGGCATCAGAAAAATAATTGTTGTAATGCTAAATTTGGAAAAATTTAGCTATTTTTTTATTGTAAAAGTTGTAATTAATTGGACAAGTTGCAGTTGTAGCCTCGGGGCTTGTGAACATGAAGCCGGTACGTCAGTGCGCATAGCAAATAGAGATACTCTGCATGGAGCCAGACTCTGTATTGAATATGTGTGAATGGAGATATTCTCCCCTAAAACAATGCCTCCTGATACCTCCAGATATAGGGAGTCCAATGGAGCATGCCTTGACTTATTTAGTTTATTACTATTTATTTCTTTTTATTTTGTGTTAACCTTACTGTGCCACCTTGAAGTTACCCTGGATGCTGGTGGTACAAAGGCAGTACACACAGCAGAAGAATACACGATGATCCGGCACCAGATGAAAATTGTGCAGCTTTATTTTCTCCGTATCAAAATAGATAAACATCACACAGTAAAACCGACTCCCTCCATAGTCATACGCGTTTCAAGCGCATGCGCGCTCTTCCTCTGAGGAAGAGCGCGCATGCGCTTGAAACGCGTATGACTATCGAGGGAGTCGGTTTTACTGTGTGATGTTTGTCTATTTTGATAGGGAGAAAAAATAAAGCTGCACAATTTTCCTCTGGTGCCGGATCATCGTGTATTCTTCTGCATTGGATATCAGCATTTTACCGAGTGCGGACCCGTGCACAGAAATCGGTAGAGGTGAGCTGTACTGAATATTTACTGTGTCTGAGTACACACAGCAGCCCAGCCATCTCCTTTCATCTGATCTGGTACTGACCTTAGATGGTCTGATCCTTAGTTACTTATCTTTCTGCCGAGATGTGCTCTCCAAGTTGGAACCACTTTCCCTAAATTTATTTATATATTTATTAATGTATTTTATTTATTTAATTTTGATGTCACCAGGTCCTGATTTATGCTTTGTTCAGCTACTTTTTTGATTTATGTATTTATTTTATTCAATTAATTACTTAATTAATGATTATTAAATAATTTATTTATGTATACATTTTTTTTTTTTTTTTTTTTTGCTGTCACCATGTCCTGAGTCGTGCTTTGTTCAGCTTCTTGTTTGGTTTGCTTTACCAGTCAATGACTACTCTGCAAATGCAACCACAATAGTGAAATCTAGATCCCTGTACAAGGATGAAAGAGAAAAAAAACTAGGAGCCCTTAAGATTTTTCATGACTTCCCATCACCAAGGAGCTATGTAGAGACATAAGACCTACATCCTCTATCACACTTAGAAAAGCACACACCGACTGTAGATAAGGAGGAAAGCACACACCAACTGTAGGTAGGGAGGAAAACACACACCAAATGTAGATAGGGAGGAAGGCATACACACCAACTGTAGATAAAGAGATAAGCACACACCAACTGTAGATAGGGCGGAAGGCACACACCAACTGTAGATAGGGTGGAAAGAACACACCAACTGTAGATAGGGAGGAAAGCACACACCAACTGTAGATAGGGAGGTAGGCACACACCAACTGTAGAGAGGGAGGAAAGCAAATACAGGCAGTTTTCAGGAGAATCATGTGGACTGTGTATAATGAAAGCAGAGCACCCACAGCAAACTCTAGATTCCTGAACACACATACCTCACATTGACAATGTATTACTGGCATGGGGCATGGATGCTCCACTATGGGAACAATACAATGTACAGAGGTACAGCACTCAACAGTGTTGATATCTTGCTAGCATGTGTCTTCAGTACATGAGACGATTCAGCGGGGAGGCTATTCCTGGATGCATTGGGCACTCAGAGGCAACAACTGTTTTGTACATCACCATATATTTTTTCCGGCCTCGTATTAGTCATGTGGCCATGTGGTGACATGCGAAACAGCTGTCACCTCTGAGCGCCAGGTGCATCCTGGAACAGCCTCCCCGCTAATGCTCATATGTACTAAAGATGCATGTAAGCAAGAAACTAACACTGGTGAGTGCTGTACCTCTGTACATTGTATTGTCTTCAGGATTGCATTTATACTCTTTGTATGGCACAAAGCAACACCTTGTTCGGACTGTAGTTAGTTCACTACTTCCTCACCACAGACCGTATGATCCTCTATACTGGAAGTTGCCTCGTACAGCATTGCCATCCATGCCTTTCCTCAGATGCTCTCCACCATGAGAACAATCTCAACATAGAAACAGACTAAAATAATTGCATGTCAGGGAATCTGGAAGCAAATGATGAAATAGAGATTTCAGAATCAACCATAGTGCAACAATTTAACTCATTGTTTAAAGTAATGTGGTATCCCGCTACCATATGGTATACCGTACCTTGTAAGGTGGTCCCCAAAGTCAGAGTTACTTCATTGCAGTAGGGTCTTCCTGGTGGGATAACCGCTAGTTGCCTCTTCCTTCTTCAATTTTATGATGTTTACATGTATATGTAATTGCATATTTAATTGTATATATATATATATATATATATATATATATATATATATATATATATATATATAGTGTCGCAGGACCTTAGGTCACATGACTAGTGTTAATTCTATTAAGGTATGTTGAAGGACCTTCCTAGGTCACATGGTTAGACCATAACTCTTTGGAAAGTGAATGACAGATGGTATGGACCAATGAGCTCAAGGCCAGCCCCTGCCCATATAAGGGAGCTGCCAGCCAATCCTTGCTCTCTTGTGATCCTCTCTTGTTCCTGTACTGCAAAGCAGTAACAGCTCTCTTGCTCCTGAGCTGCAAAGCAAGCAGCATTATCTCTTGGGTTCTGGACTAGTGTTGCTCGCGAATATTCGCAATGATAATTTTATTCGCGAATATACCGCTATATATATTCGTAATTACGAATATTAGTTTTTTTTTTTTTTCACAGTACACATCACAGTGATCATCCCTCTCTGCTTCCAGCTTGTGTGGTGTAAAGAAGGCTCTAATACTACTGTGTGAGACTGGTGTGCGAATTTTCGCATATGCGAAAATGTGCATATGATAATTTTTGTATATGCTAATTTTCGCATATGGTAATTTTCGCATACGCGGATTTTCGCATACGCGGATTTTCTCATATGCGAAAATAAAACGGGAATATTACGAATATGCGAATATATGACGAATATTTGTCCATATATTCGCAAATATTTGCGAATTTGAATATGGCCTATGCCGCTCAACACTATTCTGGACTAGTGGAGACAGAGAAGAGATCCGTGCAACTTCCAAAGACAAGCTTATGCCTGAAGCCTGCCAGCTTTAGCCTGAATCCAATTGTGAGTTACAATACCAATTCCCACTAAAGCTAGCGTGACTGCTGGACCTAAACTCAATCCCCTAAATCCAGCAGAACAGCGCATATAAATCTCCTGAGCTTAAAACTCTCACGGTCCAAACCAACTGTCAGGATCCTCATAGACCCTTGTTATACAAAGACTGTTCCTGTTTAATGTTGCATAAAACCTGCAGTAAAAGTTCCGACAGTTTTCTGAAAACCTACAGTTGTGGACATTCATTTATTATGCCTCCCTATCGTTCTTGGGACGGGTGGCGATAGGACAAGCATATACAGAGAAGCCCTCACCCTGGTGTCACAAGTGATAAAGGTTAAACAAGCACCCTTTAGTTACCGCACAGCTATGCCCCATATACCCTACAACCCCAGGCTACCACAGTAACCTGTTAAAACATAATGCTTTGCTTGTGAATGGTGTGAATAGCCTTCAAGAAGGCTTTTACACAGCAAGTCCCATCAGGCATCTTTGGCATAATCCTTATTGTAAAAAAACAAAACAAACACTAGGTAGGTCAAAAATGCACAAAACAATATTTGGTACTTCTCATTGGGGGCACTGTCAGATTTAAAAACATTGTTGTACTTCTTGGAAAAACATTAAGCTTTCTATTAATCTCCATAACATTTTTATTTCCTTTTTACAGAAATCATGATTTATATATTAAAAAAAAAAAAAAAGACCACTAGAAGTCCCCATACCATCCAGAACTTAATTTTGTCCCACAGCAGCATCATCTTTGTCCCTTCTGAAACACAGGCTTGGACAAAGTCCAGGAACTGAGGGCAAGACTAGCACTTCTCTGTGCTCACTCCTGTCCTGCAGACTGCAGCATGAAAACGGAGAAGAGGGAGTTACAGAGCAGCCTGCAGTGATTGGATGAAGAGACCCAGAACAGAACAGCAGACTCAGGGAGGAAGTGTATGCATGGTGAGTAAGGGTGGGCTCAGTGCTTGCCTCAGACACGCCCCTTCCAGACCAGTGGAGGTCAGAATGAATGAGCAGCAGAACAGAGGGATTTGTGAGCCAAATACAGTAGCTAGAAACAAAAAAAATAATATGTAAAGCATCTGCATGACCTAGTGAGTAACATATAGGAGCATAGTTTTTTTTCTGTGATAGGACAGGGGTACACTTTTAATTGCAAAATATGTTTCATGTAATTTAATGCATTCATCAAGAAGAAAGGGAATACAGTGTGCTTTTTTTTATATTTTTTATTTGCGACAAAGTGAACTTTGTCTTTCTTTTACAATTCCTCCATATTATCTTCATTTTTTTAAAGCATGGAATTAGTAATTCAATCCTTAAGACATGAGAGCCTAATTAGTTTATGGAGTTTTGTCGCCACTTTTCTAATTTAACAGAATATTTTCACAGCCATTTATATTAAAACAACGGCTAATATTAGCAATCAGGAAGCCTCCTCGCACATCCTTTCTTGATGAATCGCGCAGACCGAGACTTGGCGTTCATTTGCATGCCGCTTACCGACGACACATGATACTTTCCAATCTGTGAAAATAAAAAAATATTCCGTGTGACTGAAACTGAAAAGGTTTTTTTTTTTTTTTTTTGTCTAGTTAGGATCAAGACTCAAAAATTGGAGAAACTTTTCAGAGTTAGTCCTGCTTTCCGCACTGCTTGGCTAGCCAAGTCTCGCACCAGCAATCAGATCAAGGTCCATCTGGTTCTACAGATACAAAGGAAGCAGCTTTATTCTATACGAGTGGTTTTCAACCTGCGGACCTCCAGATGTTTCAAAACTGTAGTTTTGCAACATCTGGAGGTCCGCAGATTGAAGACCACTGTTCTATACTAATGAAAAACAGTCATGAGGCTGTGTTCACATGTTGCAGTTGTTCCACAGTTTCAATGCAATTTAGGCAAAATTGCTGAAAAATGACTGTAAAATTGCGCCATTTTTGCTGGAGTAGCTGGAGCAGCATCTGACACAGAATTCCGGGGTCTGCACGGAAATCACTGTGGGGTTCCCAGCAGTGGGACTCCTGCTATCAGACATCTTATCCCCTATCCTTTGGATATGGGCCCACCAATGTGGTCAATGGGCCCACCAATGGGGTCAATGGGCCCACCACAGTTGCTCTTCAGTATACGTTGGAATATCTATTTTCTAGTATATAGATATAATGGTGAAATATGAAGACAATGCTAAAAACACAAGCCCAGTGTGAAACAGCTGTTACCATTCCCCGGCATCTGCCCTACATTATGTGCACGCTGTGTTTCTACATAAAATAAAATAAATAAAATAAAAAATAAAAAATAAATGAAGTAAAAAAATTGATAAATAAAAAAAAAGTTGCACAAAACACAAGACTGTGTTCAATAACCAACTTCCTCTACCTCTTAAAACTCCCCCCCCCTGCCATGTAAACCTTATATATGTAAAAAACACTCCGACAACTTATAACTTTGGTGGACGTAGGGGTCGGCCACAGCTTTTATTTAGTCATAACACTGTTAACATGGTAACCAAACCGTCCAACCTCCGTGAGGTCGCCAAACCAGGGGGAGCCCCACAGCCAGCCGCCGGCCTCAGCCGCCGGGCCTAAGAGCCTTCCCCCTCCACTTCTCCATGTATTTCTCTCCTTTACCGCCAGCTGTGACTTAACTAATTCAAACAAAAGACAAACATTCCATCCAGATGAAACCAACATAAGGTAAGACTTTTCCACCAGTTCCTTTATATACTGAAATCATTTTTTTTTTTTTTTTAGTTATATAATTTTTATTATATATATATATATATATATATATATATATATATTTTTTTTTTTATAAAAGGGGAAATACAAAACTCAAAATGGCAAAAAACCCCGTACAAAAATAAAATAGGGAGGGAGGGTGGGAACCTTTCTCTGCTGGACACAGGTACAAAGGGGAGGGGGGGGGGGCTGAGGGGAGGAAGGACCTTCCTTATGCCTTGGTGATAATGCCCAACCCCTTTTATCCCATGTGACCCTACTCCCCACTCTAACTGGCTAACCAGCCCTGGGAGCAACCAAAATAGGGAGGGGGGGGACCTATTTTAACCCTACCCTGCCTGAACCTCTGCCCACAGTCAGTGTCCCTTAACCCTAGTGGGCCCGGCACCACCCAGACTGTGTTCAATAACCAACTTCCTCTACCTCTTAAAACTCCCCCCCTGCCATGTAAACCTTATATATGTAAAAAACACTCCGACAACTTATAACTTTGGTGGACGTGGGGGTCGGCCACAGCTTTTATTTAGTCATAACACTGTTAACATGGTAACCAAACCGTCCAACCTCCGTGAGGTCGCCAAACCAGGGGGAGCCCCACAGCCAGCCGCCGGCCTCAGCCGCCGGGCCTAAGAGCCTTCCCCCTCCGCTTCTCCATGTATTTCTCTCCTTTACCACCACAGGAGGAGCTCAGCCTCCTTAAACTGAGCTCCGACCCCCACCAAGAACGTAAAGGGCCTGCTCTATGCCGTCCTGCAAACCCGACAGGAATATATCCAGGCCTATATCATTAAGGTGCACCCCATCCTGGCCCATAAGCCTACGATTATCACCTTCCAGCTGCCTATGTCTTACCACTACACCAGAACGGGCCCGTACAAAGCGAGCCATACGGGAGTTAATAGTTCTACGCGCTCTCTCCACCACCGTAGCCTCTCTAGAACCCTGCCACGTAACCCGGTGAACAATTTCAGACCACACAATGAGAACCTCAGAAAACAGGGATACTATCCTCTCAAGATCCACTCTCATAAGGACAATTAACTCGGGAACCCGTAGGGACAGGATGTCATTACCCCCAGCATGAATAACCAAAATGACAGGTGACCTTGACATACCAGCTATCTGAATGGATTCCATAAGAATCCGAGACCAGGGGAGCCCCCCGATCCCACGCCAATGAACTTCGACCTGGAATCCCAAAGACCTACCACCTGGTCGGCAGACAGGCCGTTGAGCAGCCCGGTGAATATACGAATGCCCCACAATGTGAACCACGGGAGAACGAGAACCGTGACCAGACCATGTAGACGGAGCCACGAAGGAGGCAATCAAGGGCAACAAACTCAGGATACCAGGGTCCACAGGAGCGGCGGGCAGGGCAGGCCCTCCTGGGCCGCCCCCGGAAACAGGTTGCGAAATTCCTGAAAACGGAAACGGGATAACAGATCAGCATGCACATTGTCAATTCCAGGAACATGTCGAGACCTAAACCAAATGTTGTATTCTAAACAACGTAGAACTAAATGCCGCAACAGGGACAACACAGGAAGGGAGGAGGAAGAAAGACCGTTAATACAGTGAACCACACTAATGTTATCTGTCCAGAAACACACTTTGCTGTCTCTGAGCCTAGGACCCCAAAGCTCCACAGCAACCACAATAGGGAATAGCTCTAAGAGGGTGAGATTCCTACATAAACCCTCCTCCACCCAGTGTCGAGGCCAGGACGCCGCACTCCATTCCGTACCAAGGATGGCCCCGTATCCAACTGAACCAGCGGCATCAGTGAACAGGGACAGCTCCATATTGCTAACTTCGGGGGACTGAAGACAGGTCCGACTGTTGTAGCGGCGCAAAAACTCGCGCCACACCAACAAATCTGCCTTAATGGAAAACGTTAAACAGATGTGGTGGTCGGGTCTCCTGGCCCCTCGTGTAGCCAGAGAGAGCCGACGAGAAAAAACTCTCCCCATGGGCATGATCCTACATGCAAAAACTAACAAACCCAAGAGAGATTGGAGCTGCCGAAGGGTAACCCTAGAAACCGAACAGAAACCTTCCAACAACTCCAATAACTTATTCAATTTATCAGCAGGCAAACGAAAAATCATCCTCATCAAATCGATTTCAATTCCCAGAAAAGAAAGCGTGGTGACCGGACCCTCCGTTTTTTCGGCAGAGAGCGGGACACCAAAACCACTCATCAGGGAACAGCAAAAATTGACAGCAAGGGGACCCACCCGGACCAACAAACAGAAAATCATCCAAATAGTGAATGATTGATGGACAGCCCGTTTCATATCACACCACCCATTCCAAGAACGTACTGAACATCTCGAAATAGTGGCACAAAATGGAACAACCCATCGGCAAACAAGTGTCATAATAGTACCAACCGTCCACACAGCAACCTAGAAGGTGATAACAATCCGGATGTACTGGCAACAGCCGAAAAGTGGATTCAATGTCCGACTTAGCCTTAAGCGCTCCCCGACCTGCTTTCCTTACCAAGAACACCGCCCTATCAAAAGACACATAGGAAACAGACGCCTCCTCTTTGGAAATCCCGTCGTTAGCTGATGAGCCCTTGGGATAAGACAAATGGTGAATCAATCGAAATTTACCGCTTTCCTTCTTGGGCACAACACCCAAAGGGGAAACACGTAAATTTTCGAAAGGGGGAGAGGCATAAGGCCCCTGGATCCTACCCAGATTTACCTCCTTACTGACCTTGTCACGGAGAGCCTGCGGATAAAGCCTGGCAGACTGCAAATTGTTTGACAACTGAGGTGAAACAGAAGGAATAAAAGGAATGAAAAAACCAAACAAAAAACCAATGCGTAACTGCCCAGCTTCTGACCGGTTGGGGTAAAGCCCTAGGCAGGGCAACATCGCGCCCACGCTCACTGGCGTCTTTCCCGTCAGCGGGCACTGCGCCCTTGGATGCTGGCTTTGCAGGCCGGGGGCAACGGACTGCGGCATGCGCTCCCCCACAAAAGGAGCACTCATGCTTAACTTTTCACAGTCCGTAAAACTTGCAATGGCCCTCGTTGAAAAGCCAGCATGATCCCGGTCGCCTAGCGGCCACTGCCCCTTGTTGACTGGACTGCGGGACAGTGGCCCCCCCTGAAAAGGGTGAAGGCTTCTGCGCCATCATTAACCTAAGCCAGACATCCATAGCCTTACATCCCCACCCCACGCTAGGCTGTAACGCCAAACGCCAAGAAACTCCTCATCATACTTCCACCACACCTGACCTCCGTGAGACTTAAAAGCATTATAAACGGAATCCATGTATATGAAGAGTTCCGAACAGCGCTTGGGGTGCTTTTCGCCCATGATACAACCCAGGACAGAAAAGGCCTGCAGCCAATTGCCGATAGACTTGGCAACCTTGGGCCTACGCTCAAAACCCCTCTCAGTGGGCGGTTTACGCTCCCTATCTATAGTATGCTGATCAACCGACACTAAAGTTCAAATATCAATATATTGATTATCCCATATTTTCTGCTTGGTCTCCTCGCTGACATGCGATCCGAGGGGGCTGATCCCACAAAAGAATGACTTCTTGTGAACCCTAGCCCTAGGCAGAGATGAGTCCCTCGTGGCCGGGGGATTAACCACACCGTCCGGCGAACCAGGCTACAGCTGCGCCAATAATGCCTTAAGGGCCGGAACCAGAACCCATGGACCACCCGCTAAACCCCAAGCCCCAGCAAGATTTGACTCACCAGTCAACGAAGCTGTAGGAGGAGGCATCACACCAGTGGTTGACGGCAGCACAGGAACCGGAGGAGTCATCGTGGGCCCGGCCGCAGCAGCTGCTGCGCCGGAAGAGGGGGCCGCTCCAGACCGACTGTCTGCACGGGAAGGCCTTCTGGAGGACCGGGACGATCTTCTACGAACCCCAGAGCGACTCTCCCGGCCCCGAGGGCTCCTGGAGCGGCTGCCGGAGGAAGAGGGGGACCTCCAGCGGGAGGATCTGGAACGCCTGGAACGGTAGTGGCGCCTTGATGACCCGTGCCGACAGCTCCTGCCATCGCCGGAAACAACGGTCCTGCTGCGGCAATATCTACTAGAACTAAAGGAGGAGGAACGGGAACGGGAATGGCCGCCCCTTCTACTGGAGCGAGTGCGCCGGCGACTACCGCCGCGGGACCGGGGCACTGAGGGCACCCCTACAGGGGCAGAGGGAGGAACACTGACCCCCACCTCACTATCCTGTACTATGGGATCAGGGGTCATTAGAGAGGGGGGGGGAAGACTGACTAACAGGCGGAACACCTTCCAGTGGAGAGAGGGCAGCAGCAGCAGGCTCAGAATCCCCTGCAGCAGAAGATCCAGAGGCACCCACGTTATTCCCCATGACAGACGGAGCAGCAGTGGGGGGAGGGGAGAGCCTGACTAGCAGAGGGCAACAGGGGAGCAAAATGTCCCCGTACACGAGGAGGGCAGGAAGAAGGGGGCGGAGCCACACCGCTCCGGCGCGCGCGAATGCCGGAACCCCCCCTCCCCCCACCCCTGCTAACCTCACTGCTTACATGGCGTCCCAGCCGCTGGGAACCCCGGGGAGGACTGGGGCTAAGGCGAGCAGGAGGACGAGTGATCCGGCAGGCTGCGGCACCGCCACAGAACCCGGCGAGGGGTGCAGGAGCGGAGCTCCCAGCTCGGCAGCAATGCGAGCCAGGAAGCCCCCATTGGCCCACGCCCGCTCCCGGAGCAGTTGCAAGAGCTCCTCAGACATAACAGCAGCCAGAGCACAAACCTTTCTCTGCTGGACACAGGTACAAAAGGGGGGGGCCTGAGGGGAGGAAGGACCTTCCTTATGCCTTGGTGATAATGCCCAACCCCTTTTATCCCATGTGACCCTACTCCCCACTCTAATTGGATAACATGGGAGCAACCAAATAGGGAGGGGCGGGACCTATTTTAACCCTACTCTGCCTGAACCTCTGCCCACAGTCAGTGTCCCCTAGCCCTAGTCGGCCCGGCGCCACCCAGTCTTTAGGAGAAGGTCACTCATTTTTTATGCTTGGATTTAGGGCAAGAAAAAAAGAGAGAAGTGAATCCTAGTGAAGTATAGTCTAATAAAGAATGGCTCCAGTAGACAGATATCCCCGCATGCATGGGGTTAAAAAATCTTTGATAATTAATTTTAACTAGGTAGTTATCAATTGGATTTGATTTGCATAATTTATTAGGTAACGCAAACATCTTTATGACCTTTAATCCCTTAGGGACTCAGCCCATTTTCACCTTGAAGGGGTACTCCCCTAGAAATCTTTTTCTATTAAATCAACTGGTGCCATTAAGTTAAACAGATTTGTAAATGACTTCTATATAAAAATCTTAATCCTTCCAGTACTGATCAGCTTCTATTTGCTCCACAGAAAGTTCTTTTCTTTTTGAATTTCCTTTTCAGCATGACCACAGTTTGCTATGGGGATTTGCTCCTACTCTGGACAGTTCCTAAAATGAACAGAGATGTTAGCAGAGAGCACTGTGGTCGTGACAGAAAGGAACTTCAAAAATTAAAGAACTTCCTGTGGAGCAAATAAAAGCTAATAAGTACTAGAAGGATTAAGATTTTTTATATGTTTAACTTTATGGCACCAGTTGATTTAAAAAAAAAATGTTTTCCAGGGGAGTACCCCTTTAAGGAGCCCTTTTTTGCAATTCTGACCACTGTCACTTTATGCATTAATAACTCTGGAATGCTTTTATCTTTTATTCTGATTAAGAGACTTTTTTCATGACATATTCTACTTTAATATAGTGGTACATTTTCGTCATTACTTGCATCCTTTCTTGGTGAAAATTTCATAAAAAATTTGAAAATTTAGCATTTGTAATTTAGCATTTGTAACCCAATTTCTCTGGAGTAAGGAAATACCTCATATGTGTATGTGAAGTGTTCGGCGCAGTAGAGGGCTCAGAAGGGAAGGAGCAACAATGGGATTTTGGAGAGTGAGTTTTGCTGAAATGGTTTTTGGGGGGCATGTCACATTTAGGAAGCCCCTATGGTGCCAGAACAGCAAACAAAAAATACATGGCATACTATTTTGGAAACTACACCACTCAAGGAACGTGACAAGGGGTACAGTGAGCCTTAACACCCCAGTTGGATGTGTAGATGGAATTTTTTTTCCGCTTTTTCCCCCCAAATTTTAAATTTTTACAAGAGGTAATAGGAGAAAATGCCCCCCAAAATTTGTAACACCATTTCTTTTGAGTATGGAAATACCCCAAATGTGGATGTAAAGTGCTCTACGGGCAAACTACAATGCTCAGAAGAGAAGGAGCACCATTAGAGAGAGAATTTGTTTAATGGAAGTCGAAGGCCATGTGCGTTTACAAAGCCCCCCACATGTGACCCCATTTTGAATCTACACCCCTCACAGAATTTAATAAGGGGTGCACTTAACATTAACATATGGGGTATGTTCTTACTCAGGGGAGCTTTTTTTTTCCTATTTTCCCTTTAGGGTAACCAACATTTTAGTAGTGTTGCTCGCGAATATTCGCAATTCGAATATTATTCGCGAATATCGCATATTCGCGAATTCGCGAATTTCGCGAATATAGCGCTATATATTCGGAATTACGAATATTCGTTTATTTTTTTTTTCTTCTTCACAGTACACATCACAGTGATCACCCCTCTCTGCTTCCAGCTTGTGTGGTGTAAAGAAGGCTGTAATACTACTGTGTGAGACTGACGTGCGAAAATTCGCATGTGCGAAAATTTGCATATGCTAATTTTCGTATATGCGAATTTTCACATATGCTAATTTTCACATACGTGTATTTTCGCATACACGAAAATAAAACGAGAATATAACGAATATGCGAATATTCGCGAATATATGACGAATATTCGTCCATATATTCGCGAATATTCGCGAATTCGAATATGGCCTATGCCGCTCAACACTACATTTTAGTGATTTTTTTTTTTTTTTTTTTCATTTTCACATCCAACTTTAACGAAAATTTGTCAAAAACCTGTGGGGTGTTAAGGCTCACTATACCTCTTGTTGTGTACGTGAGGGGTATAGTTTCCAAAAGGGGGTCACACGCGGGTATTTATTTTTTTGTGTTAAAGTCAGAACCACTGTAAAATCAGCAAATTTACATAGAGTGCTCTCACTCCTGAGCCTTGTTGTGCACCGGCAAATAATTTTACGCCCACATAATGGGTATTTTCGTACAAATTTTGGGGGTCTTTTTTTTCCTTTTACCTCTTGTGAAAATGAAAAGTATGGGGCAACACCAGCATGTTAGTGTAAAAAATAAAATAAAAATTACACTAACATGCATGTCTAGACCCTAACTTTACCTTTTCATAAGGGGTAAAAGGAGAAAAAGACCTAGTGTGGGGGTATGTGTGCATGTAGTGTATTACTTTTTATTTTTATTTTGTGTAGTGTTGTGTTTTTAGGGTACATTTACACAGGCGGGGGTTTACAGTGAATTTCCCGCTAGGAGTTTGAGCTGCAGCAGAAAATTTGCTGCATCTCAAAGTTGCAGCGAGAAACTCACTGAAAACCTACCCATGTGAATGTACCCTTTACATAGTACAACTCCCAGCATTTACGGTCTATCAGTGCATGCTGGGAGTTGTAGTTTGCAACAGCTGGAGGGACACTAGTTGTTGGACTCTGATTTAGATATCAAACTCAGTGTTTTGCAACCAGTGTGCCTTCAGCTGTTGCAAAAGCTACAACTCTCAGCATGCACGGACAGCCAAAGGGCATGCTGGGATTTGTAGTTATGCAACAGCTGGAGGCATACTACTAAAACTCCCAGCATGCCCTTTGGCTGCCCGTGCATGATGGGGGTTGTAGTTATGCAACAGCTGGAGGCCAACAAATGTGCCTCCAGCTGTTGCATAACTAGAACCCCCAGCATGCACAAACTACCAAAGGGCATGCTGGAAGTTGTAGTTGTGCCTTCTACTCTTGCAGAACAACAACTCCCAGCATGCCCTTTTGTGCATGCTTGGAGTTGTTGCTAAGCAATAGCAGGAGGCTAGCCGTACCTCCTGCTGCTGCACTCTGAGAATCCGCCTTCCGCCGACTCCGCTCCTTTTAATACAAGTAATTTACAAATATGTTTAACTTTCTGGCACCAGTTGATTTGAAAAAAAAAAAATTATGAAAAAATTCCGCTGGAGTACCCCTTTAAAAGCTAAGCAGATGGATATCTATCTTTATGGGAATATATTCAGTATAACTTTTAACTTATTGACTAAAATCCCTGCTATTTCTATTTTTAGGAGTCCAGTGGGCAGTGTCACTCAAAGTTAGGTCCACCCACTGGACTTCTAAGCATAGAGAGATCAAAGATTTCAATTGATAGATAACAAGTTATACTGAATATTTGCCCACAAAGATATAAATCCACCAAATCAGCTCCCCCTGCTCTATAACATGACATAGGTAAATCAGACGACATGTGACAGGTTTCCGTTCAACCACAATTTTCTCTCCCAAGTTGAATTTCTGAACTGTGTTCTGCTGCATGATGACATCACTCATATGCCAAAGCGAAGAGGAGGATGTTCGGCCTCTTGTGGCTGTCTGCATAATGCGGGGCCACAAGAGTTATTGACAGGGTGAGGAGCCAGTGGCTCTTTGGCACTATAGGCATGTCATTAAGACACAAATGCCCGATGTGCCTGATAGAGACAAATGGACTTCAAAGGTGTGGTGGGTCTTTTGCGGCGCTTACTCAGAACAGGCACATTAGGTGAGTATAAAAGGTTTATTAAAATGCAACGCGTTTCCCCGCACATGCGCAGCTTCATCAGGCATGGTAATCACAGGAAGGGGGGTACTTATATACAGAGAAAAAGTTAACTCTTTAACAACTTTTGTATCAGGATTTAAAGATTATAAAGTTACAGAAAATACAAGTTACACATCATGACAACTTTCAGCATAGCTTGCAAACTCACTGTGGGAGGTTTCTGTATTTTCTTGTATTTTTTGCAAGCTATGCTGAAAGTTGTTATGATGTGTAACTTGTATTTTATAATTTATAATCTTTAATTCCTGATACAAAAGTTGTTAAAGAGTTAACTTTTTCTCTGTATATAAGTTCCCACACTCCCTGTGATTACCATGCCTGATGAAGCCACGCATGTGCGGTGAAACGCGTTGCATTTTAACCCCTTAAGGACCAAGGACGTACCGGAACGTCCTTGGTCTTGCTCCCGTGATATAACGCGGGGTTACACGTTAACCCTGCATCATATCACGGCGGGCCCAGCGTCATAGTGAAGCCGGGACCCGCCGCTCAGAGCTGAGGCGCGCGGCTAAAAGCGAAAGTAAAAGCTGCCGGTTAACTCAGTGGGCTGTTCGGGATAGCCGTGGCGAAATCGCGGCATCCCGAACAGCTTACAGGACAGCGGGAGGGCCCCTACCTGCCTCCTCGCTGTCCGATCGCCGAATGACTGCTCAGTGCCTGAGATCCAGGCATGAGCAGTCAAGCGGCAGAATCATCGATCACTGGTTTCCTATGAGAAACCAGTGATCAATGATGATCAGTGTGTGCAGTGTTATAGGTCCCTATGGGATAACAATGATCAGTGTGTACAGTGTTATAGGTCCCTATGGGATAACAAAGATCAGTGTGTGCAGTGTTATAGGTCCCTATGGGACCTATAACACTGCAAAATAAAAAGTGAAAAAAAAAAGTGAATGAATATCATTTAACCCCTCCCCTATTAAAAGTTTGAATCACCCCCCTTTTCCCATAAAAAAAACCACAGTGTAAATAAAAATAAAAATAAACAGATATGGTATCACCGCGTGCGGAAATGTCCGAGTTATAAAAATATATCGTTAATAAAACCGCTCGGTCAATGGCGTGCGCGCGAAAAAATTCCAAAGTCCAAAATAGTGCATTTTTGGTCACTTTTTATATAATTTAAAAATTAATAAAAAGGGATCAATAAGACCTATCAATGCAAAAATGGTACCGTTAAAAACTTCAGATCACGGCGCAAAAAATGAGCCCTCATACCGCCCCATACACGTAAAAATAAAAAAGTTATAGGGGTCAGAAGATGACAATTTTAAACGTATTAGTTTTCCTGCACGTAGTTATGATTTTTTCCAGAAGTAGGACAAAATCAAACCTATATAAGTAGGGTATCATTTTAATTGTATGGACCTACAGAATAAAGATGAGGTGTCATTTTTACCGAAAAATGTACTACGTAGAAACGGAAGCCCCCAAAAGTTACAAAACTGCGGGGTTTTTTTTCAATTTTGTTTCACAGTGATTTTTTTCCATTTCACCGTAGTTTTTGGGCAAAATGACTGACGTCATTACAAATTAGAATTGGTGGCGCAAAAATAAGCAATCATATGGATTTTTAGGTGCAAAATTGAAAGAGTTATGATTTTTTAAAGGCAAGGAGCAAAAAGTGAAAATGCAAAAACGGAACCCCCCCCGGTCCTTAAGGGGTTAATAAACCTTTTATACTCACCTGATGTGCCTGTTCCGAGTCAGCGCCGCAAAAGACCCACCGCACCTTTGAAGTCCATTTGTCTCTATCTACTTGGTTGGGAGGCTGCAGACCGGGCTCTAACAATCCTTACACGCTGTCCATTGTTGTGTGTGAGTTCACACAACCACCTGGGGTAAGAGGCTTTAAAAAGAATCCTTCTACCAATTCCTACCCAGTCGGTTTTACGGTATGGAGTGCTCTCTTTTATATTTTTAGTTTCGATGTGCCTGATGGCCAGTACGGCCCTGGAATAGGGGAGTCTATCATGTAGCCTACACATCGCTATGGAGAGGCAGTAGTAAGTTTATAGCATACATCCCATTTCAGTGAGTTTTTTCTTTGCCGCCATGTCAAGTAATGATTTTCATTTTGTATCTGATCTGCAGGATATTGTGGGGAAAATGTACGGTAGCTCCTGAGGGGACATTTATTTCACAAGGGACACTGCTTGATGCCACCAACAACTACAAAGCCTTCCATCGTCATTGAGATGTCGTGACATTTCTGCAGAAGGTGGAAGATACAGCTTGTTAGTCTAATGTAAATTCAATGTTTAATTAAGTCTCCCAGTTATAAAGCAATGGAGATCAATACTCCGAGGCTTCAAGGCATTTCCTAGCCCGGTCTTTGAATTTTGTTGGCTTTTAATGTAGATGCAAGTGTCATGAGATACCTCGCACCTTCACCGCTGTCTCCTCCGGTTTTCGAGAAGTTTTACTTTTCTTTCTTTGAAGAAAGGTTTGAAGTCAAAGTAATAAAAGCCGTAAATAGTTTACAGTGTTAGTTGTTTAATTGCTTCACAATGACCCAGAAGCCTGAAATGTCCTATTGGTAAACATGATGCAAACATATGGGATAACAGAGAGGAACTCTTTCTTTCTATAAGGCTCTTCTCTACCACTTTACATTAAATGTATAGCCTATAATATTAATACGTATCTGGTACTTGTGATGTTTTACTTGTAGCAGAGCTGTAGGTGTGTACAGTTTCTTTTACATACAGCTGAGGCACACCTATATCTATCTCATTTCCTTCCTTCCTTCCTCCCTCCCTTCTTATATCTATCTATCTAATATCAATTTACCTATCCTTCTTTCCTTCCATCTCATATCTATCTATCTATCTATCTATCACCAATGGAAGAAAAGACAGTACTCTTTGACAATGATTCTTGGAGGGTCTTTAAAGGGGTTATCTACATAAGGTGACTTCAATAATTACCTATCAGCCATTATGGACATGCTTACCAAGGATCGCTGCTTGTGTTGGTAGTAAATGGCCGCGTCCTGTGTTCCCCATCATGCTGCTGGCTTGTTTGTTTGAACTGGCATTTTCTGTTTCTGTGCCATCCCTCCAACTACAATCCCCAGGATCCCTTTTTTTCTAGGTGGGAGATGACTCCTCTCCCTCTCACACACCAACCACCCCACCCATTGCAGCACAACTAGGCTCTCTTCCATGTATACTGTGCTTGAAACTACAATGATTTCCCTCCCACCCAAGGGTCGCTTCACCCATTGAAGCACAGACACGCCCCCTTTGAACACCTGACTAGTGATGTAATGTCTCAGGCTTTACTCCAACATGAGAAAACACTCCTTTCGTATGCCTCTTAAAATGAACATCCAGGGCAAAGATCATAT
Source organism: Hyla sarda (assembly GCF_029499605.1). Classification (NCBI taxonomy): domain Eukaryota; kingdom Metazoa; phylum Chordata; class Amphibia; order Anura; family Hylidae; genus Hyla; species Hyla sarda. The sequence continues at coordinate 369,895,032 of NC_079193.1, read as the reverse complement.
AAGAATTGCGTGTCCACCATCAAACATAGGTACTGTATTATGAATTGCTGGGTAGTGACCCTCATTCTGTTGGGAAAGTCTGTACTTTTTTATTGGGCGCCAATTGTTCTACAATGTTCAAGTTATTGTGACACCTAGATATCAGAAACTGTCAACCTTTGCAACTATCAGACTTATGTTTACGTCTTTATTGAAATGGGAAAATAATGAGATAGATAGATAGACAGATATGAGATAGATAGATATGAGATAGATAGACAGATATGAGATAGATAGATATGAGAAAGATAGATATGAGATAGATAGATAGAAGATTAGATAGGAGATAGATAGATAAATATATTATATATGAGATAGATACATAGATAGAAAGATAGAAAGATATGAGATAGATAGATATGCAATATAATATCATATGACAACTGCTATGATGTGGGACAATAAATTCACCATATTTTTTCAGCATTTTTTTAAGTGCTGCACTATTGTTTTTCTACATGGTTAGACTTTGGTTGGGTTTGGAGTGCTGGCATCTAATACTAAGGTACTGCTGCAAATATTTTTTAGATAAATAGATGGATAGATAGATAGATAGATAGGTATAGCTAGCTAGCTAGCTAGATAGATAGATAGATAGATAGATAGATAGATATGAGATAGATAGATAGATAGATAGATAGATATGAGATAGATAGGTAGATAGATAGATAATAGATCTGCTGAGGTGTCTGACATCAGACTTGGGCTCAGAAGAAGTATGGATTCTGAGGCCCTTCACACATTTAGGTACAATATTTATTATAATTTTTTATTATATATAAATTTGAACGTTTGTACTTTTCGTTCTCGTACTTTTTGTTCTTTCTATCTCTCTATATAGTAGAAGAATACACTTTGCTGAGCATTTTCAGAGTAGAATTTCTCCGGGGTAAAGCAGAATCCCCCCTCATCTGTGTATAATAATGCCCTTTCCTTATTACTTGTACTAGTGGTGTCTCTTGGGTATTTTAGGATTATCCCAGGGACCGGCTAATTGAAACGTGCAGCTGTTGTGACCGCCGATCAGGTGACGCGCCTGTCAGCATGGAAGATATTTGCATGAAATGAAGGAATAATTGGCCCTTATTAAAGAGAACAGATAGGATTATAAATATATCTCAAATTCTTATTTTCATGCTGATTTTTTTTCTTTCAATCCAGATATTTTAACCAGTAATTTAACTTATTATCAGAGTAAAAAATTAATTATATAGATCATAGGGATAAATACAGGAACTTTTCTTCATATCAACCCTCCAAAAGATTTGGTCTATTTATTTGTGTTGATTTGTTGACATGAAGATACGTGCACGTAGACATAGACAAAAGTGACACATAAATATCTTGAACTTGTACATTAACCCCTTAAAGGGGTACTACGCCCCTAGGCATCTTATCCCCTATCCAAAGGATAGGGGATAAGATGTCAGATCGCCTCGGTCCCGCTGCTGGGGACCCCCGGGATCCCCGCTGCGGCACCCCGCTATCATTACAGCACAGAGCGAGTTCACTCTGCAGGTAATGATGGGCAATACAGGGGCCAGAGCATCGTTACGTCACAGCTCCGCCCCTCGCAATTTCACGGCCCGCCCCTTTCAATACAAGTCTATGGGAGGGGGCGTGGTGGGCCGTGATGTCACGAGGGGCGGAGCCATGACATCACGCCGCTCCGTTCCCTGTATCGCCCCTCATTACGCACAGAGCGAACTCGCTCTGTGCTGTAATGATAGCGGGGTGCCGCAGCTGGGATCCCGAGGGTCCCCAGCAGCGGGACCGCAGCGATCTGACATCTTATCCCCTATCCTTTGGATAGGGGATAAGATGTCTAGAGGCGGAGTACCCCTTTAAGGACACAGGGTTTTTCAGTTTTTGCACTTTCGTTTTTCCTCCTTACCTTTTAAAAATCACAACACATTAAATTTTCCACCTAAAAATCCATATTATGGCTTATTTTTTGCGTCACCAATTCTACTTTGCAGTGAAATTTGTCATTTTACCCAAAATTTCACAGTGAAACAGAAAAAAAAAATCATTGTGCGACAAAATCAAAGAAAAACGCCATTTTGCAAATTTTGGGGGCTTCCGTTTCTACGCAGTGCATATTTCGGTAAAAATAACACCTTATCTTTATTCTGTAGGTCCCTACAGTTAAAATGATACCCTACTTATATAGGTTTGATTTTGTCGCACTTCTGGAAAAAATCATAACTACATGCAGGAAAATGTATACGTTTAAAAATGTCCTCTTCTGACCCCTATAACTTTTTTATTTTTCCACGTACAGGGCGGTTTGAGGACTAATTTTTTGCGCCGTGATCTGAAGATTTTATCGGTACCATTTTTGTTTTGATCGGAGTTTTTGCTCACTTTCTATTCTTTTTTTAATGGTATAAAAAGTGATCAAAAATACGCTTTTTTGGACTTTGGAATTTTTTTGCGCGTACTCCATTGACCGTGCGGTTTAATTAACAATATATTTTTATAGTTCAGACATTTACACATGCGGCAATACCGCATATGTTTATTTTTATTTACACTGTTTTACTTTTTTTATGGGAAAAGGGGGGGGGATTCAAACTTTTATTAGGGAAGGGGTTAAATGGCCTTTATTAACACTTTTTTTTTCCTTTTTTTTTTTGCAGTGTTATAGGTCCCATAGGGACCTATAACATTACATACAATGATCTCTTATACTGATCATTGTTATCCCATAGGGATCTATAACACTGCACACACTGATCTCTCATGCTGATCACTGGCGTATATTAACACACCTGTGATCAGTGTTATCGGCGCTTGACTGCTCCTGCCTGGATCTCAGGCACGGAGCAGTCATTTGTCGATCGAACACCGAGGAGGCAGGTAAGGGCCCTCCCAGTGTCCTGTAAGCTGTTCGAGACGCCACAATTTCACCACGGCGGTCCCGAACAGCCCGACTGAGCAGCCGGGTCACTTTCACTTCAGACGTGGCGGTCAGCTTTGATCACCGCGTCTGAAGGGTTAATACAGGGCCTCACCGCGATTGGTGATGTCCTGTATTAGCCGCAGGTCCCGGCCGTTGATAGCCGCCGGGACCGACGCGATATAAGGAGGGGACACCGTGTGACCCCACGGCATATCGCGGGAGCCGGCGGAGGACGTAAATATACGTCCTTCGTCGTTAAGGGGTTAAAGGAGTGTTGTTTGTCTCAGGATTTGCTTGGGGCGGATTTGCATTTTTGTATATTTTTTTTAAATATGCCCCCTGAGGAAGCATTTTGGTAGAAAAATGATCATTGGGGCTTTATAGGTACGGTCTGACACCCTGTATGATTCTGTGGTGTCCCGGTACAGGACCTTGTTCTGTCTCTGTCTAAAGTCCCTTCAGCCAGAGTCCCTTCATTCCCATAGGGCTCTCCTGCAGGGTTTACCCATGGTCGCCTCATATAAATTGTATATTGTTTAATATGTAAATAATATAAATGTATAGGATATATATATATATATATATATATATATATATATATATATATATTTAGGTCCTTTCGGGTCACGTGATGTGAAGTTGTAATGTATAATTGTTCTAGGACCTTTTAAGGTGATGTACCCAGAGTTCACTGGGTTCAGGACTTACAGGTTTGCTGACCAATGAGCTTAGTCCAGCCCCTTATTATATAAACGGCTGTAGCCACTAAATTCGGATTATCAAGCAAGCACAAACATCTCAGCAGAAATCTCAATTCATCTAGGCCAAAGCCTAAGAACCTGCAGCCACTAAACCGCGAGTTACCAAGCTCATTCTATCAAATCCTGTGTGACTACTACCAGCTAAAATATTATAATTAGTAGCACAGTGACCTGCATCAAAGCTCATTGCTTCAGAGTTCCAGCGATACCTGTGAGGAACCTGCATTCGGTTGCCTCTTAAGAGACTGTTATGTATGAAGACTGTTGTATAAAATATTCAAGTTCTTCAGTTTATTCATAAAGTCAGCTGTGGACATTACGTTATTTTCACTACCGTTTCTGGGACGGTTGGTGGTAGGACCATTAACACTAAGGAAACCACACCCTGGCGTCACGACATCTAAGGGTTAATACCACCAGACCCTGCACTTACAACACCACAACACCCTAGACGCCACAACTCTCCTGGTTCACCACAACTCATTTATCATTCTTGTCTAGGTTTGCTCTTTGCCCTGCACTGTATGCATGCTTATTATGTATTCCCGCCTGGCATGTTCTATTATAGCGTGTTATGTCTTATGGGTATAGCCAACATATCTACTGTATTCTGTGTTCTGGTGCCTTTGTGTGATGTCTAATATTGTATGTTTTTTAAGCCTTTTTTGTGTTGAACTAATAAAGATATACATATTTTTTGGTATTTTGTTTGTGGTGCACTATTTTCTTATCAAGGTGTTATATTTTTTTTTAAACTGAAACATAAAATTTTGATCTAAAATCTCCCAATGAAACCCATAATTGGTGGCCTTCATACCAACTGGTGCCAGAAAGTTAAACATATTATTAACCTCTTAAAGGAGTACTCAGCTGCTCAACGTTTGGAACAAACTGTTCAGAACGCTGGAGCCGGTGCTGGGAGCTTGTAATGCCATAGCCCCGCCCTCTCATTATGTCACACCCCACCCCTTCAATGCAAGTCTATGGGAGGGGGCGTGGCAGTGACGTCATGAGGGGCAGGGCTATAACATCATGAGCTCCCGGCGCCGGCTCCAGTGTTCGGAACAGTTTGTTCCAAATGCTGAGCAGTGGAGTACCCCTTTAAGGACCAAGAGCATACGCCCTGGTCCTGTTACAGGGGCTTGAAGCGTGCTCAAGAGCTGAGAACACTTTATACCTGGTGGGTCCCCGTGGCCATCAGCAGCCAGGACCCACGGGTAATGCTGGGCATAGCCGATCAGGCCGATGCCCGACAACAACTCTTTCGATGCCGCGATCAAAGTTGATTGCGGCATCTGACTGCATGATCTAACAATACGAGTAGTACAGTGAGGCTGATTGGGACATCCACGGCAAAATTGCAGGTCCCGATCAGCTGAGTGGATGGCGTGAGGGCCCTTACCTGCCTCCTCGCCATTTGATCGGTGCTCTGATGTACAATGCCAGCCATGGTAGGATAGAGAAGCAGAACACTGAAAACACTTATCAATGCTGAGCCAAAGGTCAGCATTGAACAGGGTATGCAATCAAAAGATTGCATGTTATAGCCCCCTATGGGGACTGGAAAAAAAATAGTGCAAAAAACAAAAAAGTTAATAAAAGGGAATTAACCCCTTCCCTAATAAAATTTTGAATTCCCCCCCCCCCCCCTTTTCCCATTTTTTTAAACTAAAATAATGTACTAAAAATAAACATAATCATGTGGTAGCCCTCGGGGGCCGTATGGTAGTGGTGGTATGGTATCGGTATAGGAGGGGTTAATGTTAACCCTATAGTTTGTGACGCCGGGCTGAGGGCTGGTATGCTGAGTCAATGCTCCGGCCTATCGCCGCCCTTCCCAGTATCGATAGGTGCATGAAATGACTGAAGGTCCACAAAGAGATTGAACTTGAACTTGAACAACTTTACTTAAGTGCTTGCAGTATCCAAGGCACAGTAACAGTCTCATATAAACAGTCCTTATCTTGCTTAGTGACTGGCAGTTCAGTTGTTGCAGAGCTTGAGCTAGTCATACAGTCTCTGAATTTAGGGTGATATTTGCAGATCCATCCGGATTTAGGGGTATTATTATGTCCGGTGATGCTGCAGAGTGTCTGGGGATTGATACACTCTAAACATAGAATTGTTCAGCTGTTGCCGCAAGGCTCAGGCCTAACTCACTGCGTTAGTTGCTGCGCAGATCCTTCTCTCATGACAGCCCATGAGGTAAGAGCGCGAAACATGGCCGCCGCTCCCTTACATGGGCAGGGGGCAGGGCAAATCCGATTGGTCCTAACATCTGCCATTCACCATTGCAGAGAGTAATGGGAATGCTTACGTCACAGGGCCCCCAAAGGTCCTTAAGCTTAATACCATAGAGTTCACCTAGTCACATGACCTGCAGGTCCTGCAGCGCTATGGCACAGGTAATTAACCATTTATTTACAGATATATCATTATATTTACATTAACCTTATATAGACCACTGGTCTATTGGTAGAAATAGAGGCGACAAGGGGTTAATTAAATGACAGGAATCCCTACGTCCTAGGGACTCTGGCTATGGGGACCCACACATACATAGGTACCATATAGGATGCGGTACCAGGACACCACAATCATATGTGGTACCACCGTGTGTGTAAATTGTTACGGCCTGCGCTCTGGCCACACACGCAGGACGTGAACGCATGGCCCCGTCTTTTTCTGCTGCCGGCGGGGCTGGGACTCGCATCGCAGGACACGCACGCATGCGAATCCCAGCCCTTCACTCACCTCCTTTTTCTTCTGCCTCCTTTCCGGCCTCTCTGCTCCGGCGTGCGTGTCCCTGTCCTAGTGTGTGTGCGCGCCGGAGCTCTGAATAAACACCTGTTGCTCACTTAATAAATTTCTCCACTTCCCACACTTCCCTGCCAGATCTTTGTTACCCTAAAGCCTGATAGAAAGCATTCCTGTGTATTTGAGGAACCCGCACGTGCCTCTTCTGCTGAGATAATAATCACTGATAGATTGCCAAAGGCAATCCAATAAAGGCCCTGAGGGTCCCAACCAAAGATTTACTATATACAGGACTTTAATTTGCGGGTCCAAAAATATAATAATGAAGAAAGAAGGAAAAACTCACACATTAAAAACACTATGTGCTCCTAACTAATAGCTGAATAAAGGCTTATTGGGCTCGACTAGCTCCACCATTTTCTTTAATTCGTAGGAGATACATTATGTTTTTTGTATCCCAGAACTACTGATTGTTAGGGCACATAGCAGTTAAAACCATAACACTGCCCCCCTCAACGTTTCGCCACCAAGTGGCTTTGTCAAGAGGCAAATGGGCAATGGCGAACAGAAAAAGCCGACCGGACCTTTTAACACCTCCTGTTGTGATGTCACCAATGTTATTGCCAATCAAAAATGGCTCCCATCAGCCATTGCGACAAACCCTCCAATCGATCTGTATCAAGTATTGAGTGACAGGTTGGTAACCAACCAGATAGCTAAAGAAACTCACCACTACATGTCTGCCACATCTCTCTTCTTGATAGGAGTTCGTCCGGACTTCCGGCACCGACGTCATGTGTAAACAATGCGCAGAACAAACTGCGCGCGGACTTCGTATCTGTAAGTACCTGAAATGCCTGCCGCGCATGTGCCGGAGTCTAAACTGCGCGTTCTCAACTGCGCGAGAACTTAGCTGTTATTTCGCTTACTCATTGTATATGCTGATAGTGCCTGCGCACTAGAAGGTGCGCAAACACTTTACCATCACCCAGGAAGAACAATGGATACACAGACACTTTGGTCCAGAGCCAAAAAGAAGTGGATATATAGAAGAAATAAATTACATTAGATAAGTTACTATTTAGTGTTGCCAGTTATTTAATTTTGTTAAAAGGTTACCACCCAGGTAAGTATACAGTGAGGAAATAAAGGTGTGTACAAATCAATTACCGTATATACTCGAGTATAAGCCGAGTTTTTCAGCACGATTTTTCGTGCTGAAAACACCCCCCTCGGCTTATACTCGAGTGAACTCCCCCACCCGCAGTGGTCTTCAACCTGCGGACTTCCAGAGGTTTCAAAACTACAACTCCCAGCAAGCCAGGACAGCCATCGGCTGTCCGGGCTTGCTGGGAGTTGTAGTTTTGAAACCTCCGGAGGTCCGCAGGTTGAAGACCACTGCGGCCTTCAACATCATCCAGCCCCCTCTCACCCCCTTTAGTTCTGAGTACTCACCTCCGCTCGGCGCTGGTCCGGTCCTGCAGGACTGTCCGGTAAGGAGGTGGTCCGGTGAGGAGGTGGTCCGGGCTGCTATCTTCACCGGGGAGGCCTCTTCTAAGCGCTTCGGGCCCGGCCTCAGAATAGTCACGTTGCCTTGACAACGACGCAGATGCGTCGTTGTTAAGGCAACGGCTCTATTCCGGGCCGGAAGCGCGGAGAAGAGGCGCCCCCGGTGAAGATAGCAGCCCGGACCACCTCCTCACCGGACCACCTCCTTACCGGACAGCCCTGCAGGACCGGACCAGCGCCGAGCGGAGGTGAGTACTCAGAACTAAAGGGGGTGAGAGGGGGCTGGATGATGTTGAAGGCCGCAGTGGTCTTCAACCTGCGGACCTCCGGAGGTTTCAAAACTACAACTCCCAGCAAGCCCGGACAGCCGATGGCTGCCCGGGCTTGCTGGGAGTTGTAGTTTTGAAACCTCTGGAGGTCCGCATGTTGAAGGCCGCAGTGGTCTTCAACCTGCGGACCTCCGGAGGTTTCAAAACTACAACTCCCAGCAAGCCCGGACAGCCGATGGCTGCCCGGGCTTGCTGGGAGTTGTAGTTTTGAAACCTCTGGAGGTCCGCATGTTGAAGGCCGCAGTGGTCTTCAACCTGCGGACCTCCGGAGGTTTCAAAACTACAACTCCCAGCAAGCCCGGACAGCCGATGGCTGCCCGGGCTTGCTGGGAGTTGTAGTTTTGAAACCTCTGGAGGTCCGCAGGTTGAAGACCACTGAGGGCGAATTATGAGAAGAGGATGATGAAGGGGGGGGGGGGTGTGGGGATGATGAAGGGGGGTGGGGATGATGAAGGGGGGGGGGTGTGGGATGATTACAAGGGGATGATGAAGGGGGGATGTGTGGGATGATAAGGGGATGTGTGGGATGATGACAAGGGGATGATGAAGGGGGGATGTGTGGGATGATAAGGGGATGTGTGGGATGATGACAAGGGGATGATGAAGGGGGATGTGTGGGATGATAAGGGGATGTGTGGGATGATGACAAGGGGATGATGAAGGGGGGATGTGTGGGATGATAAGGGGATGTGTGGGATGATGACAAGGGGATGATGAAGGGGGATGTGTGGGATGATGACAAGGGGATGATGAGGATGTTAATGACGGGTCTGGATGATGACAGGGGGGGATGAGGTATTTCCCACCCTAGGCTTATACTCGAGTCAATAACTTTTCCTGGGATTTTGGGTTGAAATTAGGGGTCTCGGCTTATACTCGGGTCGGCTTATACTCGAGTATATACGGTAATTGATTCAGAGGGTAAGTATTAGGCATGGTGATAACTAAACCCCTTCTCTGACCGCAGGGGAGGGGAAAGGAGAAAAAGAGGAAAAAGGGGAGAAGGAAGAATCTCTATAAGGAATAGGGTTTGAATAAGGCTGAAATGGGAGAATAGTCATATTAATAAACTTCATGATATTAATGGAGGTGACTGGTTCCGGTCGACTTGAGTGATAATAACCTTCAAATAATAACTCACAATTGATTAGTTATTGGTAGAACGTAAAACAGGTCACAAAAAGGCAGAAAAAGTAAAACCTTCATTTAATCCTTTCGGACTCAAACTTTGTAATTTGTAGATCCACTTCGCCTCAATACGCAAGAGGATCTTATCTAGATCACCCCTTCTGGGACCTAACTTGCACTTGATAAAGCCCCAAAATTGTAATTGGGACACATCACCATTGTGGACTTCCCAGAGGTGTCTAGATAGAGGTGTATCCCCTTTATTTTTAATCATGCTGAGATGTTTTGATATTCTCCTCCGAAACTGCTGAACTGTTTTACCAACATAGAATTTAGGACATCCGCATTCCACTATATATACAATGCCCATGGTTTGGCAATTGATAAAATCTCTAATCTCATATTGGTGATTGTCAACTGGGTTAACGAAGGTTTTCTTTTTGGGTAAAAATTTGCAGAAAGTACATTTCCCGCAAGGGAAAGACCCCACAATAGTAGAGGTCAACCAATTACTTGGAGCCCCCTCCGAATAATGGCTCCTTACTAGTTGCTCACGTAAGTTTTTGCCCCTTCTGTAAGTGACAGAAGGATGCTGGGGGATCACTTCCCTAATTTCTGGATCCGCTAGTAGGATTGGCCAGTACTTCTGCAATATGTTCTTTACTTGTTTGTTGTTAGAATCGTAGTTTCCTATACATCTGATAACACGACGAGTGTCATCAGGATGTCGGGTTTGTAAAAGATCATTTCTATCTGTCGCCCTGGCCCTAGCAAATGCCCTGTGTAAGGTTTTCTTAGGGTAACCACGTTCGATGAAGCGATTATAAAGTAAATTGCTCTCTTGTAAAAAGGAATCTTCAGTCGAACAATTCCTACGGGCTCTCAAGTACTGGCCCGTAGGAATCCCTCTCTTAAGAGGGACTGGATGGTAGCTAGACCATTCCAAAAAGCTATTGGTAGAGGTAGGTTTGCGATAGACTTTAGTTTTGACACTGCCATCAGACTCCAGAGATATCGTCAGATCTAAAAAGTTGATAGTAGTTGGGTGAATTTCAAAGGTGAACTTCATCCCAATGGTGTTCGTGTTAAGTTGTGTAACAAAATCGTGAAAAAGTGCTTCAGTGCCATCCCAAAAGAGTAGAATGTCGTCAATATAACGACCCCAGAAAGAAATGTGGGAAGTGAAATCAGCCAAGTGCTCAGAAAAGACCAAGGTGTCCTCCCACCACCCTAAAAAAAGATTTGCATAATTCGGTGCACACACCGTGCCCATTGCTGTGCCTTTCTTCTGAAAGTAAAATTGTCTATCAAACAAAAAATAATTGTGAGTGAGTAGGAAAAATAATAGTGAGGAGATCAATTGATTATGTGCAGTGTACTGCATGCCTCTGGTGCAAAGAAAGTGATTTACAGCCTTTATTCCCAAATCGTGTTGAATATTAGTATAAAGTGATTCAACATCTAGACTGGCTCTCATTGTACCAGGTGAAAAAGAAATCTCCTGGAGTCTGGTGACAGTGTCCTTAGTATCACGAAGAAAGGATGGCAAAGTTGCCACAAATGGGGCCAAAAATTGATCAATGTACCCACTGATTCCTTCTGTAAGATTGTTGTTACCTGAAACTATTGGGCGTCCAGGGACAGGGCGACAGAGTTTGTGTATTTTAGGTAGAGCATACATAGTTGCCACAGTGGGTTTTTCATTATAACATACACGGAACTCATCATCTGAAATCAAATCTTGGCCCTTTGCTTCTTGAAGTAAATTGTGGAGTTCAGATAGGAATCGTTCGGTAGGATTCCCATCTAGTTTCATGTAAGTCTCACTATCACTGAGCAACCTAAGAACCATATTCTTATAATCACTTCTGTCCATAATTACAATGTTGCCCCCCTTATCGGAGGGCTTGATTGTAATTGTATCATTACTCTCTAGCTGGCGCAACGCTTGAATTTCTCTAGTTGTTAGGTTCTTAACACTATTGAATCTGGATGGTTTAAGTTGGGATAGTTCATTACTTGCCATTCTCACAAATGTCTCGATGTTACTATATTGGGTAAAACTAGGAGTAAATTTCGATTTGGGTTTAACCGAGGAATATGGGGCACTAATAGTGCTAATTCCTGTCTCATTGTCCCGCAATAGTGATTCCAAATCACGAACGACTTGTTCGTCCCGCTGAGACCTAACCAAAGGGTTCTGATCTCGATGGAGGTGGAATTTATGTAGTGCCAATTTACGGGCAAAGAGATTTAGGTCTTTTACCCATTCAAAAGCATCATATTTGGGAGTCGGAGTGAAAGAAAGACCTTTGCTCAGAACTGATATTTGATCATTCGTAAGTATAAGGGATGATAAATTACAGATGCGTGAATCCTGATTCCCAACTAATTTTTCTGTGTTGGATATGCCCATTTTTCCCGGTCTCTCAGCTGTACACCCATTCCTAAAAAAGAAGAAGGAGCTACTGCAGTCATCGCATTGGGGGTAGGAAATTGCCCCATAGGTATCAGTGGTGCTGCTGTGGTAATAGTGGGTGGTTGAGTCATTGGTACTGTTTGTAACGAAGTGGAATAGGAGGCTGAGGTACCAGAGCATTCCAAATTTGGAGTGGACACAACAGAGTTGACTTGATTAATAGATGTATTGGGAAGATTCGTGCGTACTGGATAGTGTGGATGTACGGACACTTGATTAGCAGTGGTATTCTTTCCACTGTTAGTGTTTGATTTTTTGGGGGGGTATCTTCGCTTGTATTTCTGCGTGTATTTGGGTTTTGCAGACTGCGAAGGACCTGCTCCACCACAAGAGAATGTGTCTTCAGAGCCTGACACTTCTCACTCAGAGATATCCGTATACTGGGGAAATCTCTCTGTTGGTTTACGAATGCAAATCCATCCTGTTTCAAAATCCCTTTTGTCCCGAATATACTTCCTATGTTTTCTTTCTTTAATTTCAGATTGGAAGAGTTCGATGTGTTTTTGAAGTCTTTGTTCAAAATTGTTAAATTCGGGATGGGCTCTAAATCCTTGTATCTCACCTAACTGTCGATCTAATTGTACAGTGACCTCGGAGAAAACCTTCTTTTCGTAACCCAGAAGATACTCAAGCATACGTAGCGAGTTTTCTGTTAATAGTTGTTGCCAACCAGACAGGAACTCGGTATCAGCCTGGTGGGAATTTGGTGTTATATTTATACGTAATCCTCTGTAAACAATTTTTTGCTGTAAATAGGTGTCCAAGCTTGTAATTTCCCACCAGGATCTTATGTACTGCTTGTAAGTCTTTTGGAGATTGCGAAATGCGGATTGGATGTCAATAAGATTAAGCGGCAGCTCGTTTGAGGAGAAAACGTGTGCAGCGTCACTTAAATAGTTTTCAGGATTAGGTTTTCCTGCCAAAAAACCTTCCATCACTAACCTATAATAGGTATAGTCTCAATAAATAAGAGGTGCTAACCTCAAGCAATAATAATACAAAAAAGCGAGACTAATGGCTGGAGGGCAAAATATACAATAATCACTGATAGATTGCCAAAGGCAATCCAATAAAGGCCCTGAGGGTCCCAACCAAAGATTTACCATATACAGGACTTTAATTTGCGGGTCCAAAAATATAATAATGAAGAAAGAAGGAAAAACTCACACATTAAAAACACTATGTGCTCCTAACTAATAGCTGAATAAAGGCTTATTGGGCTCGACTAGCTCCACCATTTTCTTTAATTCGTAGGAGATACATTATGTTTTTTGTATCCCAGAACTACTGATTGTTAGGGCACATAGCAGTTAAAACCATAACACTGCCCCCCTCAACGTTTCGCCACCAGCATCCTTCTGTCACTTACAGAAGGGGCAAAAACTTGTCCTAAATTCTATGTTGGTAAAACAGTTCAGCAGTTTCGGAGGAGAATATCAAAACATCTCAGCATGATTAAAAATAAAGGGGATACACCTCTATCTAGACACCTCTGGGAAGTCCACAATGGTGACGTGTCCCAATTACAATTTTGGGGCTTTATCAAGTGCAAGTTAGGTCCCAGAAGGGGTGATCTAGATAAGATCCTCTTGCGTATTGAGGCGAAGTGGATCTACAAATTACAAAGTTTGAGTCCGAAAGGATTAAATGAAGGTTTTACTTTTTCTGCCTTTTTGTGACCTGTTTTACGTTCTACCAATAACTAATCAATTGTGAGTTATTATTTGAAGGTTATTATCACTCAAGTCGACCGGAACCAGTCACCTCCATTAATATCATGAAGTTTACTAATATGACTATTCTCCCATTTCAGCCTTATTCAAACCCTATTCCTTATAGAGATGCTTCCTTCTCCCCTTTTTCCTCTTTTTCTCCTTTCCCCTCCCCTGCGGTCAGAGAAGGGGTTTAGTTATCACCATGCCTAATACTTACCCTCTGAATCAATTAATTGATTTGTACACACCTTAATTTCCTCACTGTATACTTACCTGGGTGGTAACCTTTTAACAAAATTAAATAACTGGCAACACTAAATAGTAACTTATCTAATGTAATTTATTTCTTCTATATATCCACTTCTTTTTGGCTCTGGACCAAAGTGTCTGTGTATCCATTGTTCTTCCTGGGTGATGGTAAAGTGTTTGCGCACCTTCTAGTGCGCAGGCACTATCAGCATATACAATGAGTAAGCGAAATAACAGCTAAGTTCTCGCGCAGTTGAGAACGCGCAGTTTAGACTCCGGCACATGCGCGGCAGGCATTTCAGGTACTTACAGATACGAAGTCCGCGCGCAGTTTGTTCTGCGCATTGTTTACACATGACGTCGGTGCCGGAAGTCCGGACGAACTCCTATCAAGAAGAGAGACGTGGCAGACATGTAGTGGTGAGTTTCTTTAGCTATCTGGTTGGCTACCAACCTGTCACTCAATACTTGATACAGATCGATTGGAGGGTTTGTCGCAATGGCTGATGGGAGCCATTTTTGATTGGCAATAACATTGGTGACATCACAACAGGAGGTGTTAAAAGGTCCGGTCGGCGTTTCCTGTTCGCCATTGCCCATTTGCCTCTTGACAAAGCCACTTGGTGGCGAAACGTTGAGGGGGGCAGTGTTATGGTTTTAACTGCTATGTGCCCTAACAATCAGTAGTTCTGGGATACAAAAAACATAATGTATCTCCTACGAATTAAAGAAAGTGGTGGAGCTAGTCGAGCCCAATAAGCCTTTATTCAGCTATTAGTTAGGAGCACATAGTGTTTTTAATGTGTGAGTTTTTCCTTCTTTCTTCATTATTATATTTTTGGACCCGCAAATTAAAGTCCTGTATATAGTAAATCTTTGGTTGGGACCCTCAGGGCCTTTATTGGATTGCCTTTGGCAATCTATCAGTGATTATTGTATATTTTGCCCTCCAGCCATTAGTCCCGCTTTTTTGTATTATCTTCTGCTGAGATGGCTTTGCTGAACCTCTGTCAAGGGAATTCTTCCGTTGGTGCCAATTCGAAAAATCTAGTCTTCCGTTTCTTGGCTACATTGTCTCATATCGTGGCCTTAAGATGGATCCAATAAAATTGTCTGTGGTGTTGGATTGTCCTTCTGGACTTTGTGTATTGCCTTGCTGTGTATCATACCACTTGTATCTGACCACTTGCTACGTTCCTGACTACACTACGGTGCTGCCAGTACTGACCTTCTGCTATCCTGACCACGAGTTGCCGTATCCTAACTGTGCCTCAAATTCCTCAGTCGCCTGTGTGGTCGAGCCGTGCCAGGGGTATCGACCTGGGTGCCACCAGTAGCGATCTGGGTGCCAGCAGGCTCTGGTGAAAACAAGTGGCACCTTAGACTCCGCTCTGTGGTACAGTCCGTGTCATCTGCCACACAGGTCCACATCGATTGGTGTTCCTGTCTGCTGAAACGTGAGTGTTACATAAATCTCCTAACTATTAAAATATAAGGTTAGTTAAACTGCACCATCGATGGCGTAAAAATATCAGAGTCCTTAATTGTGCATTTTTGGTCATTTCATATACCATAAAAAAAACTAATTAGAAGCGACCAAATGTCCCATCAAAACAAAAATGGTACAGATAAAAACTAAAGACCACGGTGCAAAAATATGCTCTCCTACATTCCCGTATGCGAAAAATAAAAAAGTTCTAGGGGTCAGAAGGTGACAATTTTAAACATACTAATTTTGGTGCATGTAGTTCTAATTTTTTTAAAGTAGTAAAAATAAAATAAAATCTACATAAATTGAGTATCCTTGTAACAGTATGGACCTACAGAATAAAGATAACGTCTCATTTTTACTGAAAAGTGCACTGTGTAAATATGGAAGCCCCCAAAAATTACAAAATGGCATTTTGTTTTTTAGTTTCACCCCACAAATATTTTTTTTGTTTCACTGTAGATTTTATTATGAAATGATTGATGTAATTACAAAGTACAAAAGGTGCAAAATTGAAAGCTGTATGATTTTTAGATGGGGAGGAGGAAAAGACGAAAGTGCAAAAACAAAA
Source organism: Hyla sarda (assembly GCF_029499605.1). Lineage (NCBI taxonomy): Eukaryota > Metazoa > Chordata > Amphibia > Anura > Hylidae > Hyla > Hyla sarda. The sequence goes on along the minus strand of NC_079193.1, from coordinate 369,879,101 downwards.
ATTGGCCTGGTCCTTAAATGGGCACTCTCATTAAAACTAATTTTGCTATTGCACTCCTTATGGTAAATAAGAAAAAATCTTTCTAATGTACTTTGTTTAAAAAAATTAAGTTTTCTATATTTTATTTGTGTTTAAAAAAGCTGCCACTAGGTGTCTTCCTGCTTGTCAAGAGCACATTTCCCCCATCTCTTGCACAGACTTTGGACTCCTGCTGGCCTGGCAGAAGTCTAAGATCAGGAAATGCTGAAGGGGGTGCAGCCATAGCCAATCATAGCTCATCTCACACTGAACTGGTCTGGTGGTGCTGGTGCCTGCATGGTCCGAACAGAGGTAAAGAGAAACACATTTGTACATATAGGATGGTGTTGGCCCAGCCAGAACTCCTTAGTTGCCCTATTTGACCTCCCTATAATTCGCCCCTGTATGATCTTCATATTTTGCTTGTCCAATATGTAACTAATACTGTGTATCTAGATTATACATTTCATGTACCGGATCAGGAAGGCTTACTGTTCACTTTCCTATCATGTAGCTCTTCATTTGCACTAGTTCTCTGTGTCACATGGGGATTAGGCTTGTTAAACCTCTCACATGTCCGTAATCCCTTTATACTGTATGTATGAGTATTGCATAAACAATAATGTAGCTTCAGGCTGTGCGGTTGCTGCATCTTATCCTCTCCATAGAGGTGCAGGGAGATGCACTGAAACATGATGTAATGAAATGATTTCTATACACCGGCTTTATTGCCTAGAAAGCCTTTGAGTAAGGATTAGGAAGGTATTTATAGACATATGAGGCGCAGCGTATATATATCCTGCGGTGTGAGATGCTCCATATCAATTAGCCAAGAGTATAACCTGATAGAACTTAGTGTTGAGCACGAATATTCGTAATGCAATTTTTTATTGCGAATATCGGCAGTTTGCAATTTTGCGAATATTTTGAATATAGTGCTATATATTCGTAATGACAAATATTCATTTTTGTATTTTTTCACATGCAAATAATCATCAATATATTCGCTAAATATTGCAAATTTGAATATGGCTCCTGCCGCTCATCAATAATAGAACTACAGGGAACCTAAAGGGATATCCCAATACTTCCATAATATTGTGATGCTGAACACCATAGTGCACCAGTAAGGAGCTAGCTGGTGAATTTTTATATATGCAATCCAAGTACATTATTTTTTAATACATTGTATTCCGCTTTTTTCATGTTCTGGCTTGTCGAGGCCTAGTTCTAAAATAAAATAAGAAACTAAATAAATAGATAAAGTCTCCACCCACCAATCTGGAGTTTGGCAAGTGTATTAAAAAAGGAAAAACTAAGGTTTCTCTAAAATATTCAGACCCTTTACTATGACACTTTATATTTAGCTCCGGCTCCTCCCATTTCTCTTGATCATCTCTAAGATGTTTCTCCACCTTGATTGGAATCACCTGGGGTAAATTCAGCTGATTGGACAGGATTTGGAAAGACACAGCCCTGTCTATATAAGGTCTCACAGCTGACAATGTATATCAGAGCAAAAAAAAAAAAAAAGCCATTAGGGGGAAAGAACTGCCTGTAGAGATAAGACAGGATTGTGCAAAGGCACGGATCTCGAGAAGGGGACAGAAACATTTTTGCTGCACTGAAAGTTCCCAGGAGCTCAGTGGCCTTCATAATTTTATGTGGTAGGAGTTTGACACAACCTGGAATATTCCTAGAGCTGGCACCCCACCAAACTAAGTAATGGGGGGGAGAAGGACCTTGGTAAGACCTTGGTACTTTCGGTTCGAGGCACACCGCGGACAAAAAAAAAAATTTCAACGGGCACCCCTACCGAAGTTGACAAGCAAAGAAAAAAATATATAAAAAGGGTTACGCAATGCACAATGGGGGAGAGTTATCAAAATCTGTCCAGAGGAAAAGTTGCTTCTTTTATTTTTCAGAGGCCTTGTTAAAAATGAAAGAGGCAATCCCCATAGCAAACCTATGCTGCTCTGGACAGTTCCTGACACGGACAGAGGTGTCAGTAGAGACACATTGTGGACAAGACAAAAAAAAATTCAAAAAGATAAGAATTTCCTTTGTAGCATACAGCTGCTATTAAGTACTGAAAGGATTAAGAGTTTTAAATAGAAGTAATTTACAAATCTATTTAACTTTCTGGCAAGTGGGCAACTTGAAGAGTGTACATGGGTGACAGAGGGGTGTGGAAGAGTGTACATGGGTGACAGGGGTATAGGGGGGTGTACATGGGTGACAGCAGGGTGTAGAAGAGTGTACATGGGTGACAGATGGGTGTACATGGGTGACAGAGGGGTGTAAAAGAGTGTACATGGGTGACAGAGGGGTGTACAAGGGTGACAGAGGGGTGTACATGGGTTACAAAGGGGTGTAGAAGAGTGTAGATGGGTGACAGGAGTGGACAGAAGTGAAAAAAAGTATAGAGGGGAGAACATGGGTGACAAGGATGTGATCAGAGGGGTGGACAATGGGGGATGAAGATGGGTGACAGGGGGATGGTCAGGGATGACAGAGGGGTGGATAGGGGGATGACCAAGGTGGACATGGATGGCAGGAGGGTGGACAAGCGGTAAAAAGAGGGGTGGACAGGAGTGACAAAGGAGTGAATAGGGGGTGGATATGGGTGACAGGTGTAGACAGAGGGTTGGGCAGGGGGGGTGAACATGTGTGACAGGGGAATGGACAGGGGTGACAGAGGGGTGGCCAAGGTGGACATGGATGACAGGAGGGTGGACAAGCGGTTAAAAGAGGGGTGACAGAGGGTTGAATACGGGGGTGGACATGGGTGACGGGGTAGACTGGGGAGGTAGATATGTGTGACAGGGGGTAAACTTGGGGGGCGGACTGGGGGGTGAACATGGGTGACAGGGATGGACAGAGGGTGGACATGGATGACAGGAGTGGAGGGATGGTCAGGGTTAAGAAGGGGTAAGAGAGAGGTGGATATGGATGACAGCAGTGAAGGGGGCTGGACAGGGTTAAGAAGGGGTAACAGAGAGGTGGAAAGGGTGCATACCTTAAGTAAGCCATTTATCTTCACTACACCGGCACGGGAATCCGGCGCAGCTTCCACTTTCCTCCCCTCTCCGGCAGGGCACCGAGCCAGGGCTCTGGCAGGGTACTCACTGCGCCACTGGGGGGAGGGGGACGAATCACTACAATGGCACAGGTGACAGGGCTGCAGGGGGGAGGGGGAGGGAGACGATGGGGAGATGCAGGGGGATGATGGGGGATGCAGGGGGACGATGGGAGATTCAGGGGGATGATGGGAGATGCAGGAGGACGCTGTGTGCGCACTAACAGAAAAGCGCACAGATACTTCCCTTCCCCCCTGCACGCCATGAGTCACAGGAGCGCAGGCCTGGGCGGGAAATAAAATAAATAAATTGATGGCAAAATCCTGCGGCACCCCGGGCAGTGCCGAACGCGCAGCCAAAGGATTAAAACAGTGCAAATTAGCGTTCCGGTAGGCTAAAAGCGCATTCTGGGCGCACGGAGAGGTACTGGTACTGTCAAGAGGCATTTTTGGAAGTGGCGGTACTGAGTACCGCCGCGTTCCGGCCCACTTAAAGCACTGCTACTGATCATAATTTCAAAAACAAACAGGTTGTTCTTGTACCTTTTCAAAAAAATATGCGAGCCCACCCGCCATGTCAAGGCCACCTGATAAGAGCGAGTCCTTAAAGGAGATATGTGGCAAATATCTTTTAACTCATTCTGTGCCCGGGCTGCAAAAAAAAACAAAAAACAACTTTAACTCACCTTCCTACATTCCCCCGTTGTGGAGATATCGGCAACCGTTTTTTTTGCAGCCCCGGCACAGGATGAGTTAAAAGATTTTCGCCACATATCTCCTTTAAAGGGGTACTCAACCCCTAGACATCTTATCCCCTATTGTTTAGGTGCGGGCAGCAGGGGTTGTGACATCACGGCCATGCCCTTCGTCATGTCACGAAGGTCGTGATGTCACGGCCACTACCCTTGTGACATCATGTCACGCCCCCTCAATGACTTACATTGAGGGGGCGTGACATGATGTCACAAGGGTAGTGGCCGTGACATCACGACCCCCGCCACCCGCTCCAAGCGTGGAGCGGAGCGTGGGGCAGTGGAGTACCCATTTAAACTAAAAGTGGTGTTGTTCTGGGAGGCGACCACCACTGCAACACAAAGCCCACAGGGGGGAATGACCCAGTGGCCATGCCGCCCCCATTGCTGCCTGACCAAGCCCCTGACTCCACTCCACATCATTCTGAACATCCACCATATGCTCCCTGCCAGAGGACAGGGAGAATGCTAGAAGGAAACCCTTATGCAGTCTCTTATCAGGTGGCCTTGACTACCCAAAATTTTAGGACAATTGGCATCTCATGTGTTAACATGAAAAAGAAATAACCTGAGAAGCATTGTAAGCCTGAAATCTATGCATAGCATATGTCAAGTGTCTGGCAGCCCTCTTGTTGTCAGATGCACTTATTGCAAGGAAGGGGGACATCATGATGTAAATGCAATGCTGAGCGATATTTTGTTTATTTGGAAATTCGGCACGTGAAGGCTTAATAACTTAATAACTTTGCCCGGTGTCTTTGCCGTAGTGCACATGTTTAGGAGTTTTTGATGAATGGAGCATTATGCCTCTCGAGCCGAGGAGATATATTTCATTCAAATTAAATCCCCTTGTGATTTGTTTTCAGTGTTAGGTGTCTAATGATTTATGAAAAGCTTTAAAAAAAAAAAAAAAACTACAGTAGCGATCACTTACTGCTCCTTTACTACCGGAGATTTATAGCGCCGGAGAGGAAAATTGCATAAGAGGCAGATGTAAAGTTCACATTGACTGTGACGTCCATATCAATGAGCCCAAGACAGCTGTCATCTACATACAGCGCACATACCTGTTTAACCCTTCTATGATTGGGTGGATAGTCACCAAGGCCGATGACCTCCTCAGTAATTCTTGCTGAAAATAAAATCATGGACGGACTAAAATGTTACGGTTCTTCACTCCACCCCTTTAAATGCATCCTTAGACATCCTTTGCATAGGGGATAAGATGTCCGATCATGGGGTCCCACAGCTGGGACCCCAGCGATCTCTGTGCAGAAACCGGCGATCGTTTACAACGCTGGGTGCAGCCGGTGGGGGTCCTGACGTCGCGGCTATGCCCCTTGTGACGGGGATGTTAAAATAACCCATAATGAGTGTAGAAATTTTTGTGGATAGGCAATGAGGACGCCAAGTGGCGAAATTATTGAGAAAGTTTAGAAGTGAGCCAGGGGGCCGATAGATGACTGCCACTTTGAGAGAAAATGGCCAAAAAAAAAAAAAAGTGTGGATGTCAAAAGAGGGAAATTGATCCATTTAGATTACATTTTTTTACCCAGACTGTTACTTCTTCTTTGTGCTACTCTGTGTTCCCGTCTTGCCCCATTACCCAAATACTGACATTCATTTAGCCATGAAAAAGCATCTACAGGGCTTTACAGTTAAATCCACCATAAGGTGATTTTAGTACGTACCTGCCAGAAAGTAATGGACATGTTTAGGAAGGATCTGTGCCTGTTTTGGGGCTAAATGGCAATGTTGTGAGATTACCCTAACGCTGTGGCTAGCTTTTTGCAAACTGGGTATTTCCTGTTTGATTTGGTTCTCTAAACTACACATCCCATAGTTCCATGTTTGTAAGTGTGAGGTCACTTTCCTCCCTCCCACACATTGGCCACCCCACCCATTGAAACACAAATGAGTTGCATTCCATGAAAAAGACCAGTGTTTTCTAACCAGGGTGCCTACAAGTGTTGCAAAATGATCTCTCTCCCACCAAGTGGTTGTTCCACTCATTGAAGCAGGACAGGCTTACTTCGCACACCTGACTAGCGATGTAATGTCTCTACGTGCTGCAACCTGGGAAAAACCCGAGATCTGAATAATTTTTTATGCTGATAAAAATAAATAATGGGGCGAAAATCACAGAATAATTAGAGAGACCACTGTCACACACAGGTACAGACACTATATTATGAACTACACTAACTTTACAGCCCCTGTAGCATAGTCACATAAAAACAATTCTGGAATACCTCTTTAACCTTGGTCCTAATACAAAATGTCTCCCAGCCATGAGGCATCTATTCTTATACTGGTCTATTCTAATATGACATAGAGGCCTTTAGAGCTCTACAGTATAAAACTTCAGGACCTGGTTGTAATCACTAACTTTGTAGTGCCTAGAGTTATGCCTTTTTAATAAGTAGCCAAAGAAAAGCCAACAGTTTAGGTAAGGGAGCAATTTTAGTGTAAATGTTCTGCTTTCCTGCATATAAATCCAGTAGTCTAAAAGGAAAACAGAACATGCTCCATGTGCGGGATCAGCAGGTCAGGCCCATAGGGAGAGGGAAACGATCTGTCCCACGCCGCTTACCAGAGTTGGTTGTGTGTACACACACACAACAATGGGAAGCGCCTGAAAGTATGTATGTCCTCATTCGCAGCCCTCCTTGAGAACGATGAGTAGGCAGATGGACCGTAATGGTAGGAGATATCGGCGCTGGATCCAGCGCCGATATCTCCTACCATTACGGTCCATCTGCCTACTCTGCTGGATATTGGTTAGATATCTATGCCTGGATTTATATAATCCAGGCATAGATATCTAACCAATATCCAGTATTTGGTCTTTGCTGTTAATGGTAATGATTGAAAATATTAAAGAGGTATTCCAGCCACAGACATCTTATCCCCTATCCAAAAGATAGGGGATGAGATGTGTGATCGCTGGGGGGAGCTGTCTGAACAGTGGCTCTGGGGTTGCATTTTTTCAGTCTTGGAAAGCTCTTTGTTTCCGGGACTGGAGATGTGACATCACGCCACGCCCCCTAGTGAAGTCACACCACGCCCCCTCCATTCATGTCTATGGGAGGGGGCATGGCATGACGTCACAAGTGCTGCATGAGTGATGAGGGTGCTGCCCGGATATCGCGGGGGGGGGGTCGCAGCACCGCCCCCCCGTGATCAGACATCTTATCCCCTATCTTTTGGCTAGGGGATAAGATGTCTTTGTCCGGAATACCCCGTCAATACAGTATACCACAGAACCGTTTCCTCACAATGTTACACAAGATGAAAAAAGGTTAAATATATATATTTAGTCAGTAATAAAAGAAAAAAAGGTGGATTTAGTCCAATTCTCCACAGCAAAAAAAAAAAATGAAAGCAGCTTCTCCTTTCATCTCTGAGAATATGTACATGTATTATTTAAATGATACATCGGAATAAAAGAAAAGGTGGAAATATTAGCGGATAATGTCTCAGTATTATATATTAATAACGAGTCGGCGGAATACTGATGTCTGGGAATCGTAGCCTTGATTCTGTTGTGAAGCTGTAATAATATTCCTACCGCCAATGGAACTGAATCTTGGAGATTAGTGTCAGGGACAATTCTCTATATTCCCTACAGAGGAGACACTATACGTGTTTATGTTTTTATTAAAGATGAAGCTTCTCAAGAAGGTTCTGTAGATTCACATGTAGTTGCGGCTGATTTCAAGGTACATTGGGGTCGTTTCCCTGGAAAATGAAAACAATTAGAATTAAAGAAAGTTCTTGAATAACATGGCCATAGGGTGCCCACCAAACAGTACCCTACAAGGCTTAAAGGGGTTATCCAGGAAAAAACTTTTTTTTATATATCAACTGGCTCCAGAAAGTTAAACAGATTTGTAAATTACTTTTCTATAAAAAAATCTTAATCCTTTCAGTACTTATGAGCTTCTGAAGTTTAGGTTGTTCTTTTCTGTCTAAGTAATCTCTGATGACACGTGTCTCGGGAACCGCCCAGTTAAGAAAAGGTTTGCTATGGGAATTTGCTTCTAAACTGGGCGTTTCCCGAGACAGGTGTCATCAGAGAGCACTTAGACAGAAAAGAACAACCTAAACTTCAGAAGCTCATAAGTACTGAAAGGATTAAGATTCTTTAATAGAAGTAATTTACAAATCTGTTTAACTTTCTGGAACCAGTTGATATATATATAAAAAAATAGTTTTTTTCCTGGAATACCCCTTTAAAGGGGTTATCCACCATAAGATGATGTCTGTCAGACAGTAATGTTCAAAGAAGAAAAGACTACACTGAGATATAGTAGCACACCACAAAGTATGATACAAATATTATTAATCTTTATTGCACAATTACATAACAGACATGTAAAAAAGCGGACACAAAGATCTGTTTAAAAACAATTACAACAAAGCCAAAAAGCACAATTATGGGGAGAGGCCATGAACCCCCTCCCCTGCAAAAAGGCACCCGTTCCTCAGGTGTTAAGAAATAATGAGTGCCTAGTATACTCCAGTTTACGCAAAAAAACAATTATAATGAAGATGTTAATAATATAGGCCCGAAAGTCCTAGTAAGAAACACAGCAATCACTGAATACCGAGCATGAACATAACATATACAGGACAAGATATAGCCAAGTATAGGACCAATAAATACAGATACAGTAAAATGAATGTACATGCTAGAAAATACAGAGAAGCTTCCAGAAAATACAAAGATGTATCCAGCTATAGGTACAACAAAAGACTGAAGAGGCAAAGAAATACTGAAATAATGGTCAAAATACCCATACGCCCCAATGTGAGGCAAGCGTCCCAGACTGGAGTATATCCAAGATGGTGATAATGGTGTGATGGGGATGGGGACGCAAGGAACCCAACGCATTTCGTCGCCTCCTGGCAACTTCCTCAGGGGTATTGTCATTCATTTTACTGTACAGTGGTCCCTCAAGTTACAATATTAATTGGTTCTGGGACGACCATTGTATGTTGAAACCATCGTATGTTGAGACCATAACTCTATGGAAACCTGGTAATTGGTTCTGAAGCCATCAAAATGTCATCCAAAAATAGGAAAAAGTGAGGATTAAAGAAAAATAAGTAGATAACTAATACAGATAAAGCAAATCCTTATATATAAAAGTAATAAAGATCTGCTGGGAGCTGTAATCACTGTCTATTTCAGTGTTTCACAAAGAGGGTGCCTCCAGCTGTTTCAAAACTACAACTACCAGCATGCCCGGACAGCCTTCGGCTGTCTGGGCATGCTGGGAGTTGTAGTTTTGCAACAGCTGGAGGCACCCTCTTTGGGAAACACTAGTCTATGTAGAGGACAGAAGCTTCTTCAGGGTCCTGTACAGTACATGCAATGTCGTAAAAAATAGTAAAATGGAGCCGCCCTCACCTGCTGTCCAAAGGAGCAGCTAACATGTAATACCTCCCTGTACTGTAGGGGGGCGCTACCAGACGCCAGTCAGTGCATGCACTTCAGTAATACAGGGGCTTTACCAGTGAAATGCCCATTCTGATTGGTCGGTACTTCCAGCCATTGGCACGTTTTGCAGATTCCATAGCATTGTATGTTGAGTCTGGTTTCAAGTTACAATGGTCCAGAAACGACCATTGTATGTTGAAGCTATTGTATGTTGAGGCCATTGTAAGTTGAGGGATCACTGTATCTGTATTTATTGGTCCTATACTTGGCTATATCTTGTCCTGTATATGTTATGTTCATGCTCGGTATTCAGTGATTGCTGTGCTTTAGGTGTTTCTTACTAGGACTTCAGGGGCCTATATTATTAACATCTTCATTATAATTGTTTTTTTGCGTAGACTGGAGTATACTAGGCACTCATTATTTCTTAACACTTGAGGGACGGGTGCCTTTTTGCAGGGGAGGGGGATCATGTCCTCTCCCCTGAATTGTGCTTTTTGGCTTTGTTGTAATTGTTTTTAAACAGATCTTTGTGTCCGCTTTTTTTACATATCTGTTATGTAATTGTGCAATAAAGATTAATAATATTTGTATCATACTTTATGGTGTGCTACTATATCTCAGTGTAGTCTTTTATTATTTGAATATTGTTGTCTTTCTCATTATGCAGCACCTGGTGTATTATTACATGGGATGGAGCCCCCCACTTCATGTATATGTTGTCAGACAGTAATGGACACGCTTAGGAAGGATCCACGCTTGTCTTAGAGCTAAATGTGTGCTGTAAGTCCAACATAATGCTGTTGCTTTCTTTTTGTGGAATGGCTATTTCCTGTTGGGGTTCCCTCCCTCCAATTACAACTCACAGAATCCCTTGTTTGTACGTGTGAGGTCACCTTTCTACCTCCCACACATCAGCCACCCTAACCAATGAAGCACACCTGGGCTACCTTCCATGGTGTGCTGTGTGGACCAGTGTTTTCTAACCAGGGCTCCCCAGCCGTTGCAAAACTGTGGAAAAGGACTTGGGAGTCTTAGTAAATAGTAAATTTAGCTGTAGTGACCAGTGTCGGGGAGCTGGTGCCAAGGCAAATAAAATCATGGGGTGCATCAATAGGGGCATAGATGCCCACAACAGGGAAATAATTCTACCGCTGTACGAATCCCTAGTCAGACCACACATAGAATACTGTGTACAATACTGGTCAGGCCACACATAGAATACTGTGTACAGTACTAGTCAGACCACACATAGAATACTGTGTACAGTACTGGTCAGACCACACATAGAATACTGTGTACAGTACTGGTCAGACCACACATAGAATACTGTGTACAGTACTGGTCAGACCACACATGGAATACTGTGTATGGTACTGGTCAGACCACACATGGAATACTGTGTACAGTACTGGTCAGACCACACATGGAATACTGTGTATAGTACTGGTCAGACCTCACATGGAATACTGTGTACAGTACTGGTCAGACCACACATGGAATACTGTGTACAGTACTGGTCAGACCACACATGGAATACTGTGTACAGTACTGGGCACCAGTGTACAAGAAAGATATACTGGAGCTGAAGAGGGTTCAAAGACGGGCAACCAGGGTAATACGGGGAATGGGAGGACTACAGTACCCAGATAGATTATCAGAATTAGGGTTATTTAGTTTAGAAAAAAGAAGGCTTAGGGGCGACCTAATAACTATGTATAAATATATCAGGGGGCCTTACAGAGATCTCTCCATGATCTATTTATACCCAGGACTGTATCTATAACAAGGGGGCATCCTCTACATCTAGAGGAAAGAAGGTTTCTACACCAGCACAGACGGGGGTTCTTTACTGTATTCATATTTTTATCATATGCAAACGTCATGTTGAGGGGTTTAACTCTACGGATTTCAGAAGAATTATTAAAGTGGTACTCCAGTGGGGGGGGGGGGATTTAATCAACTGGTGCCAGAAAATGAAACAGATTTGTAATTTACTTCAATTAAATTTTTTTTTTTTTTTAAAACAGCCGCTGTATGCTCCAGAGTTTTTTCCAGACTGACCACAGTGCTCTCTGCTGACACCTCTGTCCATGGAAATTGTCACGATTCGGCTAGCTGGTTGTGGATCCTCTGTGTCAGCGAGGGATTGGCGTGGACCATGCCGGTGGACCGGTTCTAAGATGCTACTGGTATTCACCAGAGCCCGCCGCAAAGCGGGATGGTCTTGCTGCGGCGGTAGCAAACAGGTCGTATCCACTGGCAACGGCTCAACCTCGCTGACTGCTAAGAAGCGTGGGACAAAAGGACTAGGCAGAGACCAGGTCAGACGTAGCAGAAGGTCGGGGCAGGCGGCAAGGTTCGTAGTCAATATGGATAGCAGAAGATCTGGAAACACAGGCTTTGGACAACACTAAACGCTTTCACTGGCACAATGCAACAAGATCCGGCAAGGGAGTGCAGGGGAAGTGAGGTATTATAGCCAGGGAGCAGGTGGAAGATAATTAGGCTAATTGGGCCAGGCACCAATCATTGGTGCACTGGCCCTTTAAATCTCAGAGAGCTGGTGCGCGCGCGCCCTAAGGAGCGGAGCTGCGCGCGCCAGGACATGACAGCCGGGGGCCGGGACAGGTAAGTGACTTGGGATGCGATTCGCGAGCGGGCGCGTCCCGCTATGCGAATCGCATCCCCGCTGGCAATGTCAGTGCAGCGCTCCCGGTCAGCGGGTCTGACCGGGGCGCTGCAGAGAGAGGAACGCCGCGAGCACTCCGGGGAGGAGCAGGGACCCGGAGCGCTCGGCGTAACAGTACCCCCCCCCTTAGGTCTCCCCCTTTTTTTGTCCGGCAATTGCTTCACCTGGGACGAGGACACTGGGAGCGATTGTAGGGTAGGCAGGCAGTTCAGCAGGAGTGGGAATAGGGAGGGAGGGCAGAGGGTGAAGCTTGGCACTGGGCAGGGAGTCACCAGGACGGGGGCTATGAGGAGGCACGGCACAGTCCCGATAGGCCTTGGGGAGACCAGGCACAGGAGGAGACACTGAGGCCCGACAGACGGGACTGGGAGCAGAAGCGAGGCATCTCTTGTGGCAAGCAAGACCCCAATTATTGATCTCCCCGGTGGTCCAGTCAAGGGTTGGAGAATGACGCTGGAGCCATGGCAGACCGAGGAGGACTTCAGAGGTGCAGTTGGGAAGGACGAACAATTCAATCTTTTCGTGATGGGGTCCAATGCACATTAAGAGGGGTTTTGTGCGGTAACGCACGGTGCAATCCAATTTAACTCCGTTGACCGAGGAAATGTAGAGCGGCTTGACGAGACGGGTCACCGGGATGCAGAACTTATTCACCAAAGAGTCCAGAATAAAATTTCCAGAGGCACCAGAGTCCAAGCAGGCCACGGCTGAGAGGGAGGAGTTGGCAGAAGGAGAAATCCGCACGGGCACCGTGAGACGTGGAGAAGCAGACTTCGTACCAAGAGACGCCACACCCACGTGAGCTGGGTGCGTGCGTGCGTTTCCTAGACGTGGAGGACGAATAGGGCAATCCACCAAGAAATGTTCGGTACTGGCACAGTACACATAAAGATTTTCTTCCCTACGGCGAGTCCTCTCTTCCTGGGTCAGGCGAGACCGATCCACTTGCATAGCCTCCTCGGCGGGAGGCACAGGTGTAGATTGCAAAGGATACTGTGGGAGAGGTGCCCAGAGATATAGGTCTTTTTCCTGGCGGAGCTCCTGGTGTCTCTCAGAAAAACGCATGTCAATGCGGGTGGCCAAATGGATAAGTTCTTGCAGGTTGGCAGGAATCTCTCGTGCGGCCAGCACATCCTTGATGTTACTGGATAGGCCTTTTTTAAAGGTCGCGCAGAGAGCCTCGGATGGCGTACTCACCTACTGAAGAATTACCCTGGACCAGATTCAGCAGGGCAGTCTCGGCAGAAGAAGCTCGGGCTGGTTCCTCGAAGACACTACGGACTTCAGCGAAGAAGGACTGGACTGTGGCTGTGGCAGAATCATTGCGGTCCCAGAGCGGTGTGGCCCAAGACAAAGCCTTTCCAGATAGAAGACTCACTACGAACGCCACCTTAGACCGTTCTGAAGGAAATTGGTCCGACAACATCTCCATATGCAGGGAACATTGAGATAAGAATCCACGGCAGAGTCGGGAGTCCCCATCAAACTTGTCCGGTAGGGACAAGCGGAGGCTAGGAGCGGCCCCTCGCTGCGGAGGAGCTGCAGGAGCTGGCGGAGGAGATGGTTGCTGCTGTAGCAGTGGAAAAAGTTGCTGTAACGTGGCGGTCAGCTGCGACAGCTGCTGTCCTTGTTGGGCAATCTGCTGCGATTGCTGGGCGACCACCGTGTGAAGGTCAGCGAGACTGGGCAGCGGCACCTCAGCGGGATTCATGGCCTGATCTACTGTCACGATTCGGCTAGCTGGTTGTGGATCCTCTGTGTCAGCGAGGGATTGGCGTGGACCGTGCCGGTGGACCGGTTCTAAGATGCTACTGGTATTCACCAGAGCCCGCCGCAAAGCTGGATGGTCTTGCTGCGGCGGTAGCAACCAGGTCGTATCCACTGGCAACGGCTCAACCTCGCTGACTGCTGAGAAGGCGTGGGACAAAAGGACTAAGCAGAGACAAGGTCAGACGTAGCAGAAGGTCGGGGCAGGCGGCAAGGTTCGTAGTCAATATGGATAGCAGAAGATCTGGAAACACAGGCTTTGGACAACACTAAACGCTTTCACTGGCACAAGGCAACAAGATCCGGCAAGGGAGTGCAGGGGAAGTGAGGTATTCTAGCCAGGGAGCAGGTGGAAGATAATTAGGCTAATTGGGCCAGGCACCAATCATTGGTGCACTGGCCCTTTAAATCTTAGAGAGCTGGCGCGCGCGCGCCCTAAGGAGCGGAGCCGCGCGCGCCAGGACATGACAGCCGGGGGCCGGGACAGGTAAGTGACTTGGGATGCGATTCGCGAGCGGGCGCATCCCGCTCTGCGAATCGCATCCCCGCCGGCAATGTCAGTGCAGCGCTCCCGGTCAGCGGGTCTGACCAGGGCGCTGCAGAGAGAGGAACGCCGCAAGCGCTCCGGGGAGGAGCAGGGACCCGGAGCACTCGGCGTAACAGAAATGTCTAGAGGAGGAGCAAATCCTCACAGCAAACCTCTCCTGCTCTGGACAGTTCCTGATATGGACAGAGGTGTCAGCAGAGCGCACTGTGGTCAGACTGGAAAAAAACTACACAACTTCCTGTGGAACATACAGCAGCTGATAAGTACTGGAAGGGTTAAGATTTTTATATAGAAATAATTTACAAATCTGTTTAACTTTCTGGCACCAGGCCGTAGGCAGACACCTGGGGAAGGCTCCCACATTGAAATCTGTCCTTGTACTACACTATGGCACAATAAATCTTCACTGTGCATCATTGGTGAGTGCTGGGTATCATCTTTCGTCTACCATTAATTCCAGTGAAATTATTATTTTTTTTAATCAACTGGTGCCGGAAAGTTAAACCGACTTGTAAATTATGTCTATTAAAAAATCTTCCAGTACCCTTCCAGTACTTATAAGCTGCTGTATGCTCCACAGGAAGTTATTTTCTTTTTGAATATCCTTCTGTCTGACCACAGTGCTCTCTGCTGACACCTCTGTCCTGTACATAGTATTAGCAAATCCCCATAGCAAACCTATTCTGCTCTAGACAGTTCATAAAATGGACAGAGGGGTCAGCAGAGATCATTGTGGTCAGACAGAAAGAAAAGAACTTCCTGGTCACCATACAGCAGCTGATAAGTACTGGGAGGAGTAAGATTTTTGTTAAATAAGGGTACGTTAACACGAGCGGATCCACCACTGAAGGACCACTGTATGCTGCCTTTACGCCAATACGCCGCTACAAGCAGACACACTGAAGCGATGTGCGAATCGCTGCGCATGCACGGTGTACTCACACACATCGCGGCCGCTCCCCCAGCTCTATGAGCTAGGCCGAGAGCTGCCGCGATGTGCGAGCATACTGTGCATGCGCATGGCAACTCACACATTGCAGTGTGTCTGCTCGTAGCGGCGTATTGACGCTCAGAGCAGGCACCTCTAAAGGCAGAATACAACGGTCCTTCAGCGACGGATCCGCAACGTAATATGTGCTGGGGATCCGCTCGTGTGAACGTACCCCAAAAGTAATTTACAAATCTATTTAACTTTCTGGCACCAGTTGATTTAATAAAAAATAAATAAAAATTTAACCCCTTGAGGACTCAGCGTTTTCTAAAAATCATAACGCTTTCAATTTTGCACCTAAAAATCCATATGATGGCTTATTTTTTGCACCACCAATTCTACTTTGCAGTGACATTGGTCATTTTACAAAAAAATCGACGGCGAAACAGAAAAAAAAAATCATTGTGCGACAAAATGGAAGATATAATGTCATTTTGTAACTTTTGGGGGCTTCCGTTTTTTTTTTGTCAAAAAACACCTTATCTTTATTCTGTAGGTCCATAAGGTTAAAATGATCCCCTACTTATATAGATTTGATTTTGTCGTACTTCTGAAAAAAATCATAACTACATGCAGGAAAATTTATACGTTTAAAATTGTCCTCTTCTGACCCCTATAACTTTTTTATTTTTCTGCATACGGGCCGGTATGAGGGCTCATTTTTTGCGCTGTGATCTGAAGTTTTTAGCCGTACTATTTTTGTGTTGATCGGACTTTTTGATCGCTTTTTATTCATTTTTTATCGGAATTTTTTTGCACCTACGCCATTGACTGTGCGGTTTAATTAATGATATAATTTTATAGTTCGGACATTTACGCACGTGGCGATACCACATATGTTTATTTTTATTTTTATTTACACAGTTTTTTTTTTATGGGAAAAGGGGGGTGATTCAAACTTTTATTAGGAAAGGGGTTAAATAACCATTGTTAACTTTTTTTTTTCACTTTTTTTTTGCAGTGTCACAGCTCCCATAGGGACCTATAACACTGCACACACTGATCTCTTATGCTGATCCCTTCAAAGCCATAGCTTTGCACGGATCAGTGAGATAGGGGCTCGATTGCTCAAGCCTGTAGTTCAGGCTTGGAGCAATCAAACCCCGATCAGACGCCGCAGAGTCAGGTAAGGAGACCTCCACCTGCGTCCCAGCTGATCGGAACATCGCGATTTTATCGCGATGTCCCGATCAGCCCGACTGAGCTGCCGGGAAGCATTTACTTTCGTTTTCAGAGGCAGCGATCAACTTTGATGGCCGCATCTGAAGGGTTAACAGTGCGCGGCATAATGATCGGTGCCGCACGCTGTTAGCCCAGGGTCCCAGCCGGGACCGACCCGGTGTGATGCGGGGTGACGGTGTGACCCCGTTTTTCACACCGGGACCGGGCTCCGGGCGTACAGGTACATCCTGAGTCCTTAAGAGGTTAAAGGAGATGTCCGGTGCTCACTTTTCTTATTTTATCCGTTCCGGGCTGAAAAATAAAAGAAAACAAATTTTCTCTTACCTGCCTAGGCTCCCCCGGTGCTTCAGTACCGGTGTTCGGTCCCCGGGCTGTATTCTTCTTACTTCCTGTTATCCCAGCACGTCACACGGAGCTTCAATCTATCACCGGCCGCAGCGATGTCCCACCTCGGCCAATGATAGGCTGAAGCTCCGTGTGACGTGCCGGGCTAACAGGAAGTAAGAAGAATACTGCCCGGGGACCGAACGCCTGTACCGGAGCACCGGGGAAGCCTAGGCAGGCAAGAGAAAGCTTTTTTTTTTGCAGCCTGGAATGGATACAATAAGACAAGTGAGCACCGGACATGTCCTTTAATAAAACTATAAACTGCATACAGAATGACACGTGTCTGTGGGTTTAAAAGAATTTCACAGATAACATATATATAGCTGACATCTCCTTCCCACCTGCTTTAGGATCCGACCCTCGGAGGATTTACATTTCAGTCATTGCGTTTGCCTATAAAATATACATGTGATGCAAATGTATCCATGTCTCCTGTGGTCGTCTTCTATAACCGTCCCATCACATAACAAATGGGAAAGAAAGAGGGATGAAAGGAAGGTCAGGCGCGGAGGCTTTGATGCGGGCGGTTTAACACAGAGGACATGTTTTCATTGAAAGGGTCGCAGATTCATTAAATAATGTCAGGACTGAGCTGGAAAACACGGGGAGATGTGCCGGGATGTAAATGCATTTTAAAAAGACAAAAGAGACGGCTGAAATTCACTTATATCATTGTGTCAGGCTGCCGAGTCTCCATTGTCCTTCGTCTCCTTCTTCACCTCACTATTGTAATCTTCATAGACATTAGAGGCCACATCATATAGATTGTGATCGCTCTACATATAAAATTAGTACATCATTTATGGGTAAAATATTTGTCACATGACGTGGCTGAATACCTACGATCGTTTCGCTCACAATGTGCTTCCTCAGGAGGCGTCGCCCCCTGAGGAAGCACATTGTGAACGAAACAATCCTTGGGGTTTGGTGGGTATGGTCTGGCATCCATTTGTGCATTAACATATTTTTTTATGTCCTGTTTAGCAGTGTGTTGTTCTATGGTTTACTGGTAGTCTTCTCTGTCATTTGCTTTTCATCCACACTGCCATAGGCATATATATTTTGCTTTGCTTTGTCAGACTTTGTATCCCCCTAGTTCTCTGCTACATTCTAGTGCCTGACTGCTTGTCTTTTTCTCCTACTATCCCTTAAGATATATGTTTTTATGTTGCTCTTTTAAATATAATTCAATAAAATTTATACTTTTTGTACTTTACTATGGTCCTGTGCATTAATCTCCTTTGATTCGGTGGTGCTAGTTCTATTGCACAGTAACCTACCTAGTTGTAGGGTTTTTCTTGTTTGGTGTTTAATGGGCCAGAATGTCTGACAAAAAAATCCAAAAATCCCTACTAACTCTCCGCTTTACTCAGAAAACCCTACAAAGGGGTGTGGTCATCAGAGAAAAGGGGCGTGTATCAAAAAAAAAAAATAACTACATTTTCAAAAGAAGCCCACAAATTTAATAATTTTTCCACATTGGATTTGAGCTCTGGAAAACCGCTTAGAGCATGTGCAAAGAGAGCAAAACGTAGGATAAATCGCCAAATTTAAGATACAATAGTAAATACCATGGAAAAATACCTGTCAGAAACAAAAACCCTCAAAAAAAAAAAAAACTACACTCCACTCTTAGTAAATGAGGCCCAGTGAGTGTTCCCTGCTTTTGTTGCTGCATGTTCAGAACTCAGTGTGTCCTCTGCATATGGAGTTACAGTCAGACCATGTTCCTTGTTTAAGGGGCTGCAAGTCCAGATCTCAGTGGGCTTTCCTTATGAAGCTGATCATTCCATCTTATTTCTTACTCTGTATGATTCTTGTTTCATATTGACGTGGTTTTACAAGCTGTGCTTTAACCCCTTCTCGCTATAGGATGTATGCATACGTCCCAGCACCTGACAAGTTCGCGCGCCGGCACGTATGCATACGTCCTAGCGATCTCCTGCACTGCCGCGGTCCCCGCAGCATTAACCCCATAGATGCCGGGATCAATCCTGATCACAGCATCTATGGAGTTGACAGGGGGAGCGCACTACACCTGTTCACCATCACGGGTCGCCGTCTTTTGCTATAGCAACAGGAGGTCTGATGATGACTTCTTGTCTGCCTGCTAGGGGTTTTCCGAACCCAGCTGGGTACCATCCCCAGCTTCACCACTTTAATTGCTTAATTCCACGAACTCCTTTTCCTTATATGCCTCCGATTCCCCCCCCCCCATCTCCTGCCATGTTGGACGCGTGTGAAACCTTACATGTGCCCGTCAGCCCACAAATGAACAACTCTCTCCACTGCATCCTGAATGGACAAGGACCACAAGTCCATGCCAATCGTATTCAAGTACACACCATCTAAATCCAAGAAATCAGGCGAGGGCACCTCAAGATCCACCTGCCTCACCACTAATTCCTAGCAACAATCTTCCCAATTACTTTGTTAACCCAAACCCTCGCAGTATTCAAACAACGAACAGACCGCGCGACACGCCACACAAAGCACGCCACTTTGTCCGACAATGTTAGGATTAAACGTGGGAACAATGACCACAACCTAAGCATGTCCAACTTGATGTCTCTCTAAGAGGTACGAAGCCCCAAGTCGTCCTCCACTCTGCATGCACAACAAGGACATCAGGAGCCCTATCCAAATCAACAAAGGACTGAATAAAGGGAAACAATCCCGACCAAAGCATGCGACACTCCATCACCACCTTATCCAGAACAATACCTAGAAACTTGAGCTCCGTCGTAAGGCCCTCTGTCTTATCATGTGCCAGCAGCACCCCAAAATAACCTGCCACCCACTCCATAGTTTGCAACAACACCGCACACAGTGCAGATCCCTGCCCTACCAGGGCTCCTACCCCATACTGCCAGACCCAGGCAACAGCCGTATCAAAGGACATATAAGATATCGCACACAACTCAGGGTCGATCCCATCATTCACCGACTCCCTGCCACATGGAAAAGATGGTGAATGAGGCAGTACTTGTTAGGTTCCTTCTTCGGAACTGTCCTCAGCGGGGACAAGTGCAACTCCTCCAATGGAGGTGACGAAAACGGGCCAGCCATGTGCCCCAACTGAACCTCCTTACTCAACATCTCCAAAACCATGGCCGGATGCCGCAACCCCAAGGAGAGGTTATGTACCTCCCCCACTGAGGCAACACACACGGAATCCTGAAACTGAACTCAAAACCATGAGCCAACAACATAGTAACCTACCTATATGGATAGCGGTCGAGGAACAGCTGTATCCTTGCTACCGTCTCTGACATTACCCCTCTTTTGGTCAGAATCAACCCCTCTCCCTTTGCCCCAGCGAAAACATTGCGACAGGCCGTTACCGCCCCCATACCCAGAGCACTCATGTTTAAAGCGGCAGTCACTGCCCTTCATTAAACTGCCAACAGTAGCCCTTGGATGCTCCAGACGGCTGCCCGGACCCTGACCCCAAACCACATCCACAAGCTGATATCCTTGTGGTCCCACCGCAGCGAAGGCCTCACTGTCTTCCTCTGCCGAAACTGCTCATCATAACGAAGCCAAGCAGTACCACCATAAACACGATAGGCCTTCCCCACCGAGTCAAGATAACAAAAAAGGCCGGAACAATTCTCCAGCACCTTTTCCCCTATCCTTTGGATAGGGGAAAAGTTATCTTTCACTACAGAACTCCTTTAATACTATTCTTCTCTCCCCAAAAATGCCTGGAACATTAGTAAGAAGCAAGGGAGTAATATATGACGGCAAGATCAGACTATGTACATGGTTTCTTTGTTGTCAGTAACTATTGAGCAATCTGTTGTACATAGATATACATTGGAGTTCTCTACACAAAAAAACATTAAGACAGCAGAAATATATATATATATATATATATATATATATATATATATATATATATATATATATATATATATATATAATTTGGCACTGCCAAAATGTTCACTTCCAGGTGTACCAGTATGAAGGATGATGTTACATATGTATAGTGGTTGCTCTGAGTAATTTAAAATCCAACGTATTGTAAAAATAAAGATTGTCGGCACTCACCACATCTTTTTTATTTATACTCACAGGTACATCTGAGGGGGTGGGCAAACACGAACAGCCGTTTCGCACTGACTAGTGCTTCATCTGGCCTCCAGGAGGCCAGATGAAGCACTAGTCAGTGTGAAACGGCTGTTGTAGCCTTGCTGTACGTCCCTGTCCCCCCAGATGTACTTGTGAGCATTAATAAAGAAGGCTCGTGATGAAGATGTGGTGAGTGCCGACAATCTTTATTTCTTCAATACGTTGGTCAAAACATTAAGAGATTTTGCAATCCTATTTGCCAAGTAATTCCTTTTTTCTCTTTAGATGCTGTGGTGGAAACAATGTTGCAAGGGTCAGCATATTCTTTAAATGGTACCGGCCATTTAAAATAAATCTATTGTAGAGACACATCAAAAGTTTTTATCGGTCAAGGCCTGAGCATTCAGACCGTGACCGATCACAAAAAGGAGCCGGGAGAAGTCAATGCTTAGCTTGTTCTCTCCTGGCTCTGTATCCCATGACCTGGACAGGAATTCTATATAAGTCTATGGTGCTCATAGACACAGTGCGGAAAGAGCAGCTTGAGGCAGCCTGACCAATTGAAAAAAAAAAAAAAAAAAGATTAATTGAGAAGGAGGAGAAGCAGCTTAAATTTTGTCAGGTCATGCTGTTCCTTATCTTATTCTTAGTCATATATACATTTGTATGGAGAAACCCTTTCATTGAATCTTACACCACCGGGTATGGCTGTGAACACACCAATTTTTTTGCTATCATAATTAAAGGGGCTCTCTGGCTTTAGACTTTAAGGAGTAGTGCAGCGTAAAATAACTTATTCCCTACTCCAAGGATGGGGGATAAGTTATAGATCACGGGGGGTCCTACCGCTGGGACCCCCCACGATCTCCTGAACGGGGGGCCCCGGCAGTCTGGCGGAAGCGGCTGTTCTGACCCCCGTGGGAAGCCACGGCCTACACACACCCACCATGTATTTTTATGGGATACATGAAGGGGGTGTGTTGGCCATCACTCCGTGTGAGGGTCGGTATGCCCCCTTCCAGCAGATTGCCGGGGCCCCATTCAGGAGATCACGGGGGATCCAGCAGTCAGATCCCCTGTGATCAATAACTCATCCCCTATCCTTTGGGTAGGCGATAAGTTATTTTTCACTACAAAACTCCTTTAAAAGATAAATTAAAAAAATGTGCAGGCTGTCTGCATTAAAGCAAAAAACATGGACCTGCCAAGGAACCTTTGGCCCTCTGATATCGCTGTTCTGACCTCTGGTCTGCAATATTCTTCCTGGTGCTGAATGTCGACGCGTCAGACTGCAGCACAGCTAGTCGTTGACCCCAGCAGTGTCCCACCATGGTCAATGATAGGCTGGGCAGCATTGTGATGTATTGGGCCACGGCACCAGGAAGAAGACCGAGGCCGGGCCCTAATAAGCAATACTGCCTCTAAGCCTATCACTGGCCTCGGCCAGACACCGCCTTGGCCAGCGATTTGCTGAGCTGCAGTCTAAAGCCAGAGTACGCCTTTGACGATGGAACATCAAGGTGGTATTATAATCACACACTATCCTACAGTATAGTACAGTCACACTGATATAGAAGAATCACAGTCAATGGCCAGGTCTGAACAGCTTTGGAACATTTGGCTTCATGAGAACTATGAAATAGAACTGAAATCCCCATTGACTGACATTGCTTGAAGAACGCTCATGTAAGGCCTTTCTGTGTGATGAACCTTTCCTGCCAGCCCCGATCCTCACATGTGCTAATTACAAGGTTATTAATATCCTAAAAGAACATGAAAGAGAATAAACAGCTCATGAACTTTCTTCTAAAGGAAATCAATTATTTCTCCCCAAAGAGAATGAATGCATCCCAGACTTATTTTGAAATTCCTATTTACATAGCTATCAGCTTATCGCTCATGTATCTGAATACAAATTTGGGAGAATTCACTGAAATGACATCCTTAGAGCTCAACATAGAAAAGGCAAAGTCTTAGCTTAAAGGGGTACTCCGGTGGAAAATGATTTAATTTTTTTTTTTTCATATCAACTTAGTTAAACAGATTTGTAAATTACTTCTATAAAAAAATCTTAATCTTTCCTGTATTTATCAGCTGTTGTATGCTCCAATGGAAGTTGTGTAGTTCTTTCCAGTCTGACCACAGTGCTCTCTGCTGCCACCTCTGTCTGTGTCACGAACTGTCCAGAGTAGGAGAAAATCCCCATAGCAAACCTCTTCTGCTCCAGACAGTTTCTGACATGAACAGAGGTGTCAGCAAAGAGCACTGTGGTGAGACAGAAAAGAACTACACAACTTCCTGAGTTTAAAAAAAGTAAATGTAAAATAAATGACTTGGAAGCTCTAAACTTAATGCCACATCATTTCCCCAGCTCTGAGTCTCCCCAATGCCAAATCATTTCCCTTGTGCCAAAGGATTTATGTCTCCGGGCATGCCCCGGAAGGCTTAAGTGGCACCTGGGCTGCTCTTCTGTGCACAGTAAAACACTGGTGAGTGACGACATCTGCGCAGTGTCGGGGACATCACTGCTCAGTGCCGGCAGCCGGCGCTAGTCACTGATTTAAAGTGGCTGTAGTGCCAGCTGCGGCTACCACTTATGAACAGTGACCAGCAGCAGCTGCTAAATTTATCGGCGTGTAACACGCAGGCAGACCTTCTGCCTCCGATTTTAGTTTAAAAAATGTGTGTAATATGTCAATAAATACGGTAAATACTGTTTAAATTAAATGTAAATAATTCTATAATTTTATCCAACAATTTACAGACAGAATTTAATCCCAATGGTTTGTGTTTCTAGTAGGGATCACAATCTCAAGATGGCATCCCTTTGTCTTAAAGTGAATGTGTCATCAGAAAAATGACCTACAGTGTAAATCAAGTTATGATAAGATTTTGTACAATTTTTGCCTGTGTGTCACCAACATGGTTTGTTTGACCATTCGGACTACTCTGACATGCCTGTACTTAGTGCAGCATAGGGACCATCGCCCAGTTGTGGGGCCACTTTTAAGGATAGTTCTTTCAAGTAGGTAGGGACAGTGGTTGGAGTAAGATCCAGGCTAGTTTATACTATTGTCATGAGTAAGAGATAGTGGGCATGGCTTGAAATGTTTTAACTTTAGTATGAGCATTAGTATTTGTGTCACGTATGGGCAGGGAAGGAGTGCACCCTATCCCTGCCTACTTATGTACCTACCCTAACCAACAGGTCCGTAACCACGAAGACAGTCCCTTCCTGAGTAAATTTCAACACAATAAAATACAAAGAAACTGTCAAAGTCCAGGACCAGTGGGATACAGGCAACCTAAAAAAATAAAACTAAACACACACAAAAGTCAGAGTGAACAAACCGCGTCAAAGCCAGGAGAGGACAGAAGTACCAAATCGCTATATAAAACTACATCCCTTTCCCTTATCCCCTTACACCCTTCACTTCAATTCCCTGGTTGGACTTGATGGACGTATGTCTTTTTTCAACCATACTATCTATGCAGCTATAACCAGAGGGAAGTCGAGTTGGAAGCCAGAAGTCAAGGATGCCGGGTAACACAAAAGATGCACGCTAGCTACTGAAGTCAAAAGACTGTTTCACAGGCACTGACTGAGAGACAACTGCTGGGTTAAATAGGTAGGCCACAGGTGCTCAATCAGTCAGCTGACCAGCCAGACAGCAGGGTGTAACCCGGCAACCAAATAAACAAAGAACCTGTCAGAACTCATTAACCCTGCAGGTCAGATCCCCTGTGATCAATAACTCATCCCCTATCCTTTGGGTAGGCGATAAGTTATTTTTCACTACAAAACTCCTTTAAAAGATAAATTAAAAAAATGTGCAGGCTGTCTGCATTAAGCAAAAAACATGGACCTGCCAAGGAACCTTTGGCCCTCTGATATCGCTGTTCTGACCTCTGGTCTGCAATATTCTTCCTGGTGCTGAATGTCGACGCGTCAGACTGCAGCACAGCTAGTCGTTGACCCCAGCAGTGTCCCACCATGGTCAATGATAGGCTGGGCAGCATTGTGATGTATTGGGCCACGGCACCAGGAAGAAGACCGAGGCCGGGCCCTAATAAGCAATACTGCCTCTAAGCCTATCACTGGCCTCGGCCAGACACCGCCTTGGCCAGCGATTTGCTGAGCTGCAGTCTAAAGCCAGAGTACGCCTTTGACGATGGAACATCAAGGTGGTATTATAATCACACACTATCCTACAGTATAGTACAGTCACACTGATATAGAAGAATCACAGTCAATGGCCAGGTCTGAACAGCTTTGGAACATTTGGCTTCATGAGAACTATGAAATAGAACTGAAATCCCCATTGACTGACATTGCTTGAAGAACGCTCATGTAAGGCCTTTCTGTGTGATGAACCTTTCCTGCCAGCCCCGATCCTCACATGTGCTAATTACAAGGTTATTAATATCCTAAAAGAACATGAAAGAGAATAAACAGCTCATGAACTTTCTTCTAAAGGAAATCAATTATTTCTCCCCAAAGAGAATGAATGCATCCCAGACTTATTTTGAAATTCCTATTTACATAGCTATCAGCTTATCGCTCATGTATCTGAATACAAATTTGGGAGAATTCACTGAAATGACATCCTTAGAGCTCAACATAGAAAAGGCAAAGTCTTAGCTTAAAGGGGTACTCCGGTGGAAAATGATTTAATTTTTTTTTTTTCATATCAACTTAGTTAAACAGATTTGTAAATTACTTCTATAAAAAAATCTTAATCTTTCCTGTATTTATCAGCTGTTGTATGCTCCAATGGAAGTTGTGTAGTTCTTTCCAGTCTGACCACAGTGCTCTCTGCTGCCACCTCTGTCTGTGTCACGAACTGTCCAGAGTAGGAGAAAATCCCCATAGCAAACCTCTTCTGCTCCAGACAGTTTCTGACATGAACAGAGGTGTCAGCAAAGAGCACTGTGGTGAGACAGAAAAGAACTACACAACTTCCTGAGTTTAAAAAAAGTAAATGTAAAATAAATGACTTGGAAGCTCTAAACTTAATGCCACATCATTTCCCCAGCTCTGAGTCTCCCCAATGCCAAATCATTTCCCTTGTGCCAAAGGATTTATGTCTCCGGGCATGCCCCGGAAGGCTTAAGTGGCACCTGGGCTGCTCTTCTGTGCACAGTAAAACACTGGTGAGTGACGACATCTGCGCAGTGTCGGGGACATCACTGCTCAGTGCCGGCAGCCGGCGCTAGTCACTGATTTAAAGTGGCTGTAGTGCCAGCTGCGGCTACCACTTATGAACAGTGACCAGCAGCAGCTGCTAAATTTATCGGCGTGTAACACGCAGGCAGACCTTCTGCCTCCGATTTTAGTTTAAAAAATGTGTGTAATATGTCAATAAATACGGTAAATACTGTTTAAATTAAATGTAAATAATTCTATAATTTTATCCAACAATTTACAGACAGAATTTAATCCCAATGGTTTGTGTTTCTAGTAGGGATCACAATCTCAAGATGGCATCCCTTTGTCTTAAAGTGAATGTGTCATCAGAAAAATGACCTACAGTGTAAATCAAGTTATGATAAGATTTTGTACAATTTTTGCCTGTGTGTCACCAACATGGTTTGTTTGACCATTCGGACTACTCTGACATGCCTGTACTTAGTGCAGCATAGGGACCATCGCCCAGTTGTGGGGCCACTTTTAAGGATAGTTCTTTCAAGTAGGTAGGGACAGTGGTTGGAGTAAGATCCAGGCTAGTTTATACTATTGTCATGAGTAAGAGATAGTGGGCATGGCTTGAAATGTTTTAACTTTAGTATGAGCATTAGTATTTGTGTCACGTATGGGCAGGGAAGGAGTGCACCCTATCCCTGCCTACTTATGTACCTACCCTAACCAACAGGTCCGTAACCACGAAGACAGTCCCTTCCTGAGTAAATTTCAACACAATAAAATACAAAGAAACTGTCAAAGTCCAGGACCAGTGGGATACAGGCAACCTAAAAAAATAAAACTAAACACACACACAAAAGTCAAAGTGAACAAACCGCGTCAAAGCCAGGAGAGGACAGAAGTACCAAATCGCTATATAAAACTACATCCCTTTCCCTTATCCCCTTACACCCTTCACTTCAATTCCCTGGTTGGACTTGATGGACGTATGTCTTTTTTCAACCATACTATCTATGCAGCTATAACCAGAGGGAAGTCGAGTTGGAAGCCAGAAGTCAAGGATGCCGGGTAACACAAAAGATGCACGCTAGCTACTGAAGTCAAAAGACTGTTTCACAGGCACTGACTGAGAGACAACTGCTGGGTTAAATAGGTAGGCCACAGGTGCTCAATCAGTCAGCTGACCAGCCAGACAGCAGGGTGTAACCCGGCAACCAAATAAACAAAGAACCTGTCAGAACTCATTAACCCTGCAGGTTCTGAAAATTTGGTTTTAGCTCATCTTTTGTGTTTTAAAGGATGAAATACTTGAGCAACAGTTTACCTACCAGATGTGGATATTGCCATAGTATCCCTCATCATGCAGGGACTGATTCCACTTCTGTAGAAGCTAATATTACCAGGGATGATATACGCTTTGTAGGGACTGATATCACCTCCCTATATGGGGGCATCTATAGTAATGAATGTGATGAAGATAAGAATAATAGTCATGAATCACAATAAAAACTTTAAAGATAAACATGATGGTGATGGCGATGAGGACAATGAGAGGCAAAAGTAAGGAATGATATCAAATCCGTAATCAGATAAAAGATAAACATTGTGAAGATGGTGATGATGAAGAAAATAAGACATGTCATGCTGATCATATTTAACATACACATGAAGGCTATGATGGATGATGGCGGTCATTATTCAAATAAGAATAAAATGTTGACCTTGATCATGTCAAATCTGGTGGGGGTCAAGATGATTTAACATTGATAAGAATCGAATCCTTCTTCTCCTGCCGATTTCCGTCCATTACAACTGTTGCCATGATAAAAGATCATGTACCATAAACTACAGAACAATAATGAAGGTGACACTTTGTATAGGAGGCATTATCATATAAAGTATAATTCTATTGTAAATAAATCATGCGAGCCGGCCCGCAGTTCACCAATTAATATCCACATTGTATGGATTAGAAGAGCTCCCCGCTCAACCTGTCACCATTATTTTAAAAACCAATTACTTGTTCAGATTATTGTTATTTCGTGAGTACACGGCAGCCTCCGGAAAGGAACATATTACTCTTGTGACTTCATGCTAATTATCAGTAAAGAAGAATTTCTGCATCCGTCCCGGCCTTGCTCACAGGCTTCTTCCAACTGATTTATTTCAACAATTACCTGCTATGTGAGGCCGCACCATCTAACATACCCAGGATACAAAGTGATCTCCTTTCTCCACTGTCCACTTCATCTGAGACGGCTGATCATGTTAACAAACAGGGGAATGGGGAGTGCAGGGTCTATCGTAGAGCGTCCTCCCATAACCTTAAATAATATGGCAGTATGTACAAGGAGAACATTGTTCCTCAAACAAAGATGATGCAGTTCTAGAATGATTCTCTTCTGCCAAAATATTGGCATGGGGATGGGGGATGTTACACCCCTCTGCAGGATGTTATATGGCATTTTGTTCAGTTTGGTGAGAATGTTTGGCGACCCTCTCTATGCTACTTTTTGCCTCACATTTAATGCAAGTTTATGTACTTGCTTATTGACTTGTAATTACTACCGTATATACTCAAGTATAAGCCGACCTGAATATATGCCGAGGCCCCTAATTTCACCCCAAAAAC
Organism: Hyla sarda; assembly: GCF_029499605.1. NCBI lineage: Eukaryota > Metazoa > Chordata > Amphibia > Anura > Hylidae > Hyla > Hyla sarda. The sequence continues at coordinate 369,850,391 of NC_079193.1, read as the reverse complement.
CCAGGAAAAGTTATTGACTCGACTATAAGCCTAGGGTGGGAAATACATCATATCCCCCATGTCATTATCCCCCCCTGTCATCATCATTATCCCCCCCTGTCATCATCCAGACCCCCGTCATTAACACCCCCATCATCATCACCCTGTCATCATCCCCCCCTTCATCATCACCGCCTGTCATCACCCCCCCTTCATCATTACCCTGTCATCATCCCCCCGTCATCATCCCTCCCTTCCTCATCACCGCCTGTCATCATCCCACACCCCCTTCATCATCACCTCTTGTCATCATCCCACACCCCCCCCTTCATCATCACCGCCTGTCACCAGTGGTCTTCAACCTGCGGACCTCCAGATGTTGCAAAACTACAACTCCCAGCATGCCCGGACCACTGGTTGAAGACCACTGCGGCCTTAGTCATCATCCAGACCCCCCCCCCCCCCTTTAGTTTTCTACTCACCTCCCCGCGGTGGGAACGAAGGGTGAGCTGGTCCGGGCCATTAATGCTGCAGGGACTGTCCGGTGGGGAGGGTTATTCGTTACGGGCTGTCCATCTTCACCGGGGTGCCCTCTTCTCCCCGCTCCGGGCCTGCTCTGGACCAGTGACGTTGCCTTGACAACAACGCACAGGGACGCGCATGGACGTCCCTGTGCGTCATAGTCAAGGTAACGTCAGTAGTCCGCGGCCGGGTCCGGAGCAGAGAAGAGGGCACCCCGGTGAAGATGGACAGCCCGTAACGACTAACCCTCCCCACCAGATGGTCCCTGCAGCACAGATGGCCCGGACCAGTTCACCCTTCCTTCCCACCGAGGGGAGGTGAGTAGAAAACTAAAGGGGGCGGGCTCTGGATGATGACAAAGGCCACAGTGGTCTTCAACCTGCGGACCTATAGATGTTTCAAAACTACAACTCCCAGCATGCCCGGACAGCCGATGGCTGTTCGGGCATGCTGGGAGTTGTAGTTTTGCAACATCTGGAGGTCGGCAGGTTGAAGACCACTGAGAAGGGATTGACAGGCGGAGAGTTCACTCGAGTATAAGCCGAGGGGGGTATTTTCAGCGCGAAAAATCGTGCTGAAAAACTCGGCTTATACTCGAGTACTTACGGTATGTTTGTTAATTCTCTGAGGCAGGGATGGCTCTCCGGCCTGGTGTGTCTCCCCTGGTGTCTCTTTTCTTTAAATAAATAATTAAAATAAATAAATAAACACATAAATAAATTAGAAGGTGAGTGACAAGCTAAAATGGCCTCCAGTACAACTGAAATAAAGTTGTTATTCTGTTCCTTTAAAAAAAAATATATATATATAATAACTTGTTATTATGGGAGCAAAAGATGTATTATTGTCAGAAATTAGAACATTTGCAGTAGGTTTTGGTTTGTACAAGCTTTTCTATGATGCAATGGATTTGTTTTGCCACATTTAATGCGTTCAGATTGCACAGTAATGATACCCTGACTATATCCATTGGATGAATTCTCACTATAATCACAGGAAGGATAAAAATGAATAGCATTGTCTCTATTATAAAGCGGAGACAGATAACACAGGATCCACCACTGGCAATAGGTCTCCCTTAAAGCGAATGTAGTGCATGAAATATGGATATGGACCTAAAAAGCACAGTAACATGATTCCTGTGGGTGAGTGTTCTGCAGAAAGATGCATTTTTATGGCCTGTTGCACAACTGGAGAGTTGTGGCCTAAAGTTCTCTGTTTCCAGCGCCTCTGTGCTGTAAATCCCCTCCCTCCCACTTGACAGACATACTGAGCCCTGCTGATGACTGTGATGAGTCACTGAAACACGTTGGGGGGTTGTTTTTATTTATAGTGTGCACTGTTCTTGTGGTGAACAAGAATCAAAATAGTGATGGAGAGGTCTCCACTAGAGATGAACGAATTTTTGAAATATTAGATTTGGCCGATTTGCCAAATTTTCCAAAAATATTAGTTTCAGTCCAAATTTGTTTGCCGCAAATTGCTATTAAAACGGCTATTTCTGGCCTACAGAGAGAATAGGGGCGTAGAACACTTTGCCTTCCTGTAACACGCGTAGGATGTGTGCTGGGTTAGTGAAATAATACTATTTACTGTTTATAATACCTTTTGATCAAAACGTATATACTAACAACCTGTTAGTTTTTGAAATTATGCTGAGAAGCAATTAGATCATAATACAAAATTGTGGATGTGCGGCCATGTCTGTTTTTTCGATCAGGATTCATACTATTATTCAGTATGACATGCAGAACAGAGGCGTCACTATTAGAATCACTGCCGCAGAGCGGCACAATGACAGAGCCTGGAGGTGGCATCAGTGTGAGGAGACCATATAGTGGCTGAATGACACAGCGTGGAGGTGTTGGCAGCATGAAAACACCATATAGTGACTGAATGACATAGCATGGAGGTGTTGGCAGGATGAGGAGACCATATAGTGGCTGAATGACACAGCGTGGAGTTGTTGGCAGCATGAGGAGACCATATAGTGGCTTAATGACACAATGTGGACATGTTGGCAGCATGAGGACACCATATAGTGGCTGAATGACACAGCGTGGAGGTGTTGGCAGCATGAGGAGACCATATAGTGGCTTAATGACACAATGTGGACATGTTGGCAGCATGAGGAGACCATATAGTGGCTGAATGACACAGCGTGGAGGTGTTGGCAGCATTAGGACACCATATAGTGGCTGAATGACACAGCGTGGAGGTGTTGGAGCTGCCTACTAATGTGGGGGAGATGCCTACTAATGTAGGGGAGCTGCCTAATAATGTGGGGTAACTCCCGACCTAATGTGGGGGAGCTGCCTACTAATGTGGGGGAACTTCTACTAATGTGGGGGAGCTGCCTACTAATGTGGGGGAGCTGCCTACTAATGTGGGGTAACTCCCGACCTAATGTGGGGGAGCTGCCTACTATTGTGGGGGAACTGCCGACCTAATGTGGGGGAGCTGCCGACCTAATTTGGGGGAGCTGCTGACCTAATGTTGGGGAACTGCTGACCTAATGTGGGGTAACTCCCGACCTAATGTGGGGGAGCTGCCTACTATTGTGGGGGAACTGCCGACCTAATGTGGGGGAGCTGCCGACCTAATGTGGTGGAACTGCTGACCTAATGTGGGGGAACTGCTGACCTAATGTGGGGGAGCTGGCAACCGAAGGGGGAGGGGCTGGCAACTTAATGTGGGGAGAACTATACTTCCTACCTAATGTGGGGAAACATGCTGCCTACCTAATGTGGGGGAACATGATGCCTACCTAATGTGGGGGGAAATACAAGGTACCGTAGGATGGGTAGTCTTATATGGCGAGTATATCCCAAACTCTATATTTTAACTGTAAAAGTTGGGGGTCGTCTTATACGCCGGCATATACGGTGTATATATATATATATATATATATATATATATATATATATATATATTTTTTTTTTTTTATTTTTTTTTACATAATATATTTTTTACAATAAATATATATATATATATATATATATATATATATATATATTATTTTTTTTTATATTTTTTTATTATATTTTTTTATTATTATATTTTTATTATACATTTTATATCAATTTTTCCACACCACATTTGCACTCACTTTACCTAGCCCACATTTGCACAGAAATCCATTTCATCACCTATATATACCTGAGGTCTGTCTGTTTCCTCTTATTATTTAAAAGTAGAATTGGTGACGCAAAAAAAAAAACACTTATGTGGATTTTTAGGTGCTGAATTGAGAGGGTTATGATTTTTAAAAGGTAAGGAGGAAAAAATGAAAGTGCAAAAACAGAAAAACGCTTGGTCCTTAAGGGGTTAAGGCACAAATGGATTAAATAAATCACTGGAAAATAAATGCTTCCATATTAGGCTAGTGTGACGCCAGACAAGTACTATTGCCAGGGAGAAGGATTTCAATAGGTGTTGAGACTTACATCAAGGATAGAAAAAAGGTGACATTGAGAATTCTCTTCTTGTTATCGTCGTAGATCTCGGCTATGACAGGAGTTCACTTGCATCTTGTTCGGAGACTCATCAGATCCATCTTGAGAGGCGCCCGCGTAGGACTTTTAGTTTTCTAAGACGCTGTGATGAGGGTATGGAAGCGCAGAACTATATCTCAGAGGTAATGTTGTAGAGCCACGGCACTGCTGAAGCAAGGCAAATGAATGCATTTTCCATTTTCTAAATTGTTCTTTTCCCGGATGGGCCCTCAAGGATACTTTGCAAACTGATAAAGTAAAAGAAATTCAGTGGGCTCTGAAAGGTCAATGATAATAAAAAAAGAAACGTGAGATCATTTTACATTAATGTCCTAATTGTTTTTATTGCACAATTTTATTTAAATGTCAAACTTAATCTACACTTTCCCCTGTCCCTGGTTGCAGTCTCTTAATCTATGCGGCTGAGACATAATGAACCTTTTTATTCCCCTATAATATCCGTCTTTTTAAAAACATGATTAGCTTCATGGATTGCGTAATGGCGGATGGAGACAGGTTTAGGGTTTGGGACTGTATTATGGATGACGCTACTTCAAGGGAAGCAAATTAAGCAGTTTTTAAGGGGTACTCCTCCCCTAGACATCTTATCCCCTATCCAAAAGGATGGGGGGATAAGATGTCTGATTGCCGAGGTCTTGCAGCTGGGAACCCCTTGCATCTCGGCTGTGGTGCCCCAGTCATCCAGTGCACAGAGCGAACATTCTTCCGTGCCGGATGACTGACGATGTGGGGCCGGAGGTTTATAATGTCCTGGCCATGCCCCTCGCAACGTCATGTCCCCTCAACGCAAGTCTATGGGAGGGGGCAGGACGGACATCACGCCCCATCCCATAGACTTGCATTGAGGGGGGCTTGGCCGTGAAGTAACGAGCCTCCGGCACTGTACCTGATGCTCTAAATCGCGGGACCGCCGCGATCAGACATCTTATCCCCTATCGTTTGGATAAGGGCTAAAATGTCTAGGGGTGGAGTACCCCTTTCAGATGAACTTTGTTTGTTTCAGTTTGCACCGCTTGCAATATGGCATGTATATAGAAATAAGCGACCCTCCAATAATTTATATTGAGAAGATTCATCTTGAATCAGCCTTCAATTCAACTCAGATTTGATGTTTGATTTGGTTTGCAGAGCACCCAACAAATATACTAGTAAGTGTAGTTGGTAATACAAAGAGCACTGCAAAATACCTCTTGGCCAGTGTACAGGAGCACTGTCATGTCACTATGCATATTAACCCCATACTGTGATATTCCTGTGCATATTAACCCTGAACTGTACAAAGATAATGTGCATAGTGGCAGTACAATACAGGGTTAATATGCAGAGTGACATCACAGAGCAGAGTTAATCGACTGATCAGATGCAGAGGCAGAATTAACATTTACATCCGGTGACTCACAGGTGACGTCTTCTCTGATCAGAATTGTTTATTTTTGTTTTCTTGTCCATCTGGCCCCGACTACCATGAAGACTTCTTCCAGTCACGTCTGTCTATACATCTTCAGATCCTTATAGCTGGACGACTGTCACATACTGCAATATGTTTTCCCACCTGATCTGCATCATTATGCTTCTGTAACCTCTTAAAAGGGTTGGCTGAATTATCTAAAAAAAAATAATAATAATTTAATATACAGCTTGTTATTGTCATACATGCTTAATTTATCACCATTGTGTCCAGTACTATCACTCCAGTCCTCCTTGCCACCTTTTTTACTTTCCTGCAGAGATAACATGTCCTTATACCCTGCAACCAATCCATGGCTTCAGCAGTAGATGGCATGAGACCCAGTTGGTAGTTTTTTTTTCTGTCGGTTATATGGTGCAAATCAGAGAAGGTCATAAACAGGTGAGTTTAGCACATTCAAGCAATTTGTAGCACCACTGTGCCCCCTCAAGTAATTTAATGATGACATTATGCATTGCCCGTCTATTTATTGGTGCCAAAATAGCATATTGAGCTTTGCTGTCCCCAAATTAACTGGGCCATGTCCTATAATGTATTGTGCCACCATGCCTTAATGAACTGCTATAATGTGTGAGCTGCCCTCCAAGGTTTCTTTCCCCCCTGTCCGCAGTAATCCTATTTCTTTGTTGCTATTTCTACCACTAAGAAAGCAGAAGGTCTGTCTGATCGATTGCTCTTTTCTTTCTCTGAGTAGCAGATAAATGGTAGGGAATTTTTTATATAAACCATTTAGAAAGCTGCTTCATTTTGCATTCAGCAAACAAATGGACAAAAATAAATAAATACAAAGCAAAGATGGACATCTTTGCATTGAATATGTTGTTGTTCATTTGTTGCCTGAATGCAAAATGAAGCAACTTTCTAAATGGTTTATATTAAATGTTAAATATATAAAAGATCTCCAAATGTTAAATGCCCAAATTTCTACTGGAAAAACATCGAGAGAATTGCCTAACGGGAAATCCCCGGGACCTGATGGTCTGACTTATTCGTATTATAAGACGTCCTTTAACACCACATATACATACCCTATTTAATTATTTTCTAAATGATGCCCCCCATCCCATCAACTATGTTTATTGCAAAACAAGGAAACAAGGTAGCTATCGCCCAATTGCAGTGCTTAATACTGACTTGAAGCTGTACACTAAAATATTAGCAAACAGGTTGATTACTGTCTTGACGATTTTGATTCATAAAGATCAGGTTGGCCTTGCTCAACATAGACAGGCGGGTGAAGGCAAAATATTGACCTTATAGAGATTTTACATTAAACCAAAATGTCTCGACTTTGTTTAAGCCTAGACGCGGAAAAGGCCTTTAATAGACTTGATTGGTCTTTCCTTATGGCCACACTGCAGAATTATGGAATATCTGGTCCTTTTGCCTCGGCCATATTTGGCCTATATACTACACCCACAGCACAAGTCAGATTACCCCATTCAACTTCCCAAAAATGTGTTATCCCTTGATTTCCCTTCCCAACCTTCAATTGGCTATCACTCTCTATGGGAAAGTATCAGGTTATAAGATTACTTATTAACATTCCCGAAGCCGACTTATTAATATTAAAAAGCACTTCCCCTATAAATGGCAAGATACTGCCTTAACTTACTTGGAAATGCGCCTCACTTCTTCTTATTCCTTATTATTCAAGCACAATATACCATGTCTTATTCAGGACATTAACTACTTTTTGAAAAATGGTAGAATAGCCACTATTAAAATGTCAATATTGCCTAACATCCTTCATGTTCTGGAAACCCTACCTATATCCTTACCTTAACATGTCCTAAATTGTCTCCAGTCTATGTTGATTAAGCTTGTTTGGGAAGGTAGGCGTCACAGACTCTCCCTCTCGGTCTTATCAGTCCCTAAACATTTTGGAGGACTTGCAGTCCCTGACTTATATAAGTATGACCTGTCAGTTCATCTTTGGAGAATCCCGTCGTGGACAACATTCCTTGCTTTTAACAAATCGACCGAGGTGGAGAAACTGTGGTTGGTGCCGGTTCATTCTTGTTCTCTTATTTGGCCCGCTACTCGTCCAATGACATGTAAGCAGCTTCTAGGCCCTATGAGATTAACTAGAAATATCTGGGAAGCAGCTTGCTCACTATATACCATTAGATCCACTAACGCACTACTTACGCTGATTTTGTTTAACCCTCAAATATCTAAAAGTAGTGACCCAGAAACTATATCCCCTGGATTATTGCCAAGGTCTTCCACTTAGCAGATGTGATGGATCCACTCAGGCACACACTATTACCATTCTCCACATTGAAAGATAGGTGCAATTATCCTAGAAGTACTTATGACTTTTATAGGAACATACAGCAGTTTCCCCATGATTATGATCTAGAAGGTCCTTTTCCCCTTCCAACACCCTTTGACTGGCTATTTAAACACAATAACTCAACCAAAGGTCTCATCTCACGAATATATAATATGTTGTCGTCTTCCACTGACTATTTTACCAAGAAACACCCTTACATGAATAAGTGGGAAACTTACCTAATTAAAGAGCTCACCCCTCAACAATGGCAAAATATATGGTCTCATGCCTCCAAATCATCCTCATGCATTATCCATACCCCTCATGTTTTACACCGCATGTTCCCTCACCCATCGCCCCTTTGCTGGAGATGTGGCTCAGACACTGGCTTTCTCCCTCATACTTTCTGGGGTTGCCCAGCTCTGAGACACTACTGGCTGGAAGTTCAGTCTCTGATCAGGAAGATTTTAGGCACGAATATTCCCATATGATCGGAGACTTATCTTCTTAATCTTCTCTCTTCGAATTTGTCTAATTTTCAGAAAAATGTTCTCTCATTTATCCTAACTGCCTCAAAATGCCCAATCTCAAGGTGATGGAACCGTCCTGAAACCCCACCATATAGAGCCTTAATTGACAGAATTAGAGAGGTTCCTTGTATGGAGCACCAATCAGCATGTATAGACAACACTCTTGAGCGATTTTTCAAAATATGGTGCCTTTGGGACGAATTTGACAAAGCCACCAATGCCATATATGAGTGACAGGCTGCTAAGGTTCACGCAGGTACTATTTATAATCTTCACTACATTATTTTATTGTACTTTTCTTTTTTGTATTGTGCTTATTTTTCTTTACTACTATCTTTTATACAATTTATTATTTTTTATTATTTTTCCCTTTCCCCTCTAGATCTTGAAACTGCCAGGGCAGCTGGTCTGACTTTGGGGTTGTTATTTTTCTTGCCTTTCATGGGAATTTTAGGCAAGTAGTATACAACAATAATGATACTTACTATTAATACGGGGTCTATATATCTTCTAGTCCAATATGCCAGGCCTGGGCCCACTATCCCTTTCTTTGAACTAGCTATAGTAACCTGATTTATATCTTAGGGTTCTTGCTCGAAACTTGCTCTTAACGATTGGTGAAGAACTGTACAGGAATTAACACTTTACTTTTGTTATGACTGAGTATTCTTGCTAACTCTTTGTTTTCCCTTTTTTATGTTTATGTACCACATCTATGTGACATTGTAAATGTTATTTTCTTTTTGGAAAATGAATAAATAAACATTATATATATATATATATATATATATATATATATATATATATATATATATATATATATATAATGAAGCAACTTTCTGCATGGTTTACATAAAAAATATAAAGACCTTCTGGTTTTCCAAAGCTTTTAAAAGTGTTATCCAGGAGTGAAACAGCTATTTTCTTTCAAAAACAGCTTTATGTCTGTCTCCAACTTGGCTCCATTCACTTCAATGGAACTGAGCTGCAGAACCGCACCCAACCTGAGGACAGACGGGGGAGCGGTTTTTGAAAGAAATTAGCTCTGTTTTTCGATTCCTGGATAACCCCTTTAAAGAGGTATTCCAGCCATAGACATCTTATCCCCTATCCAAAGGATAGGGGATAAGATGTCTGATGGCGGGGGGCCCCCCGTGGTCAGTCATCTTATCTCCTATCCTTTGGATAGGGGATAATATATCTGTGCCCGTAATACCCCTTTAAAGATGTCTTCCAATGACAGTAATTCAAGACCTATGAATACCAGAAAAAAATGTTTGCCTTCAAATATGGTCTCCACAAGGAAAGTAATAAATAGTTTCTCGTCTATGGGCTGACATCTAACTACGATAAATTTAACCCATACGACATTTCCCTTTTAGTGTTACCGTTCCTATTATTCTGATGGCCCCCACTGGAGAAAACGCTTGAGGGGTAAACATGTTAAGTGAAGTCTTTCATCGTTCGCATTGTCATCGAGGCCTTAAGAAGTGACCAACTGGAGAACTATAGTCAATAACATTTGTTCAGTCTTGGACTCCTCTAGAAATATTTCCTGGTTGCATAACTTGCGGAATAATATTTGGAGACAATGCCTTTTGATGTTAGATTAGGAGTTATTTGCTTTATGGGTTTGTTTTGTTTTTGTTTTTCGCCCCCAAGAATTTTGACGTTCTATTTCCTACATACTGTACACAGAACTCCATTGTGTCGGATTGCACTTTCACTAACAGCATCAAAACAAATTGAATTCTTTAGAAATATACCAGCTGTCAGAGCGGGGCCGAGTTACAGCTCATAAAAGGTTTGCAGCAACAAGCATGAAATTCTGCCTAAAAGCACTAAAGAAGCAAGACAATGGTCGGCAATAATTGATTCCATCTGTACGCGAATAGACATATTTCATCTTACTCTATTGGTACTGATGAGACCGGCCTGCTTCCTCTTGTCTTCTTTAAAGAAGTTATCTGTTTCATTGCATTAAAATACTCGTAAAAGAAGTAAATATTAAAAATACTCATAAATAGTGAAGAATGTGCATAATAGACATGGAGGACAGAGTAGCAGATTTTATATCAAATATTGGTAAAAAAAAAAGATTTGTTTTTGGGCAGTAATGGACTTGTTTGTGTCTGTCTTTAAAGGATAGGGAATAAGATGTCTGATCGTGGGGGTCCCGCCGCTGGGGACCCCTGTAATCTCCCTGCTGCAACAGGCGTTTATTTAGAGTGTCGGGTGCAGCGCCGGACACCCGTGATGCCATGTCCACGCCTCGCTCGTGACGTCACAGCCACCCCCCTCAATGCAAGTCTATGGGAGGGGGTGTGAAGGTCGTCACGCCCCCTCCCATACACTTGCATTAAGGTGGCATGGATGTGGCATCACGAGCAGGGCGTGGACGTGACGTCACAAGCCTTTACCCCACATCGCCAATCATTTGGTGAAGTTAGCTCCATGTACCGGATGTCTGGGGTCCTTTGGATAGGGGATAAGATGTCTAGGTACGGAGTACCGCTTTAATTTAAATATAGTGATCATATAGAGTAATTTATCATTACATTGTTTTTTTTTCTGCATTATAAATAATAATGATACTTGGAATCACTTATCTGTCCCGATTAAAAGTTTACATACCCTTGAATGTTTGACCTTGGTACAGACACACAAGGTGACACACACACACACACACACACACACACACACACACACACAGGTTAAAAAGACAATTAAAGGTTCATTTCCCACACCTGTGGCTTTTTGGATTGCAATGAGTGTCTGTATATAAATAGTCAATGAGTTTGCTCTCTCTCTCTCACGTGTATACACTGAGCAGATCAGCAAAGGTATATAATAAAACAGAGAAGACACAATGCGCATCTAAGCGTAGTAAATTACGATAAACTGGTGGGTTTGCAGATATACAAACCAATATGCATCGGCTCCTAAAGGAGCAACAGCTCTAAAAAGTAGTAGGAAAGGTTTGCTCACCTCTTTATGTTGTACCATGAGCACAACACCAATATGCAATTGTTTCCCACTATTCTGGGGGACACAGAATGGAGGAGTGCAGCCAGCACTAAACCCGCTCCAACATGCGAAGGACGGTCACTTGAATAGAAGAACATCGGTCCAGGCGTTCCGAGGAAAAATCGAAGTGCTTCAATTGGCGCTCACCTCCGTCGCAGAAGTAGTGATGTTTAAATGAATTGAAATAAAAACCGCTATGAAACGTATTAATGCAAAAATAAAATGAAGGTTTATTCCTTCAGCATGCAGTACAGCGACGCGTTTCGTGGGGCGGGTACCCCCTCTTCATCAAGCTTTCTGATTGGGCAGCGAGGATGTCCTTTATTTATACCTCATTTGCCCGTGAAAATCAGTACAAAAAGATATCACATGTGTACATTATATAACATAAAATTTGTCCAATATACATAAAAAGTGTATTTTCATTAAAGATGAGCATTCCTTTAAGGGAAACATAAAAGTACAATATACAAAAAGCCCGCAAATAATCACTTGGCTGACACATATGCCGGCACGCGCATAATAGGTTTCATGTGCAGTTTTGCTTATGCTGTTTGTGCAGACGTCGGACACAGGTGTTGGCTCCCCCCTCCGAGGTCTGCAGAAATTGGATTAATGGTTAGGGCCGCCGGTCGCCGCTCCACTCAATACATCTTCCTCCCTGGCCGCGCACCGGATGGGAGACCGCCAGCGCCCCATCCGAAAATGAAACACTGGCGTGACTGAAACCGAGGGTCTATGGCAGGTGGGAGGAGAGAGCAAACAAGAAGAACGCGGGCGACAGAGACAAGGAGTGCGGGACATAACATATGGCTCACCATAACAAGATAGGATGAAATCATTATAACAGACCAAATGTACTGCCAGTCGGCAGATTATAGTTAGGATTGCATTATTTTTATATATGTGTGTGTGTGCATACAAGTATGTTGCACACACACATACACACATACATCCACGTACAATAGCCTCTTAAGTGCATTACTAAACATAGGTGGAACAAGACATAGATGTAATTCTTTTTTTGTTTTTTTGTTGCAAATTATACATAATATTTAGGGCACATATGAAATGTTCAGGTTTTAGTTGTGTCAGACCTGAGTGTTTTGTTGCATAATTGTCAGTGTATAAATTATGCTAATACATGACCTGGGGTAAAGATACATTTATTAATGGACTATATGTCAGTCAAGCTGGATACTGCTATTGCAGGTCAGACATTGTAGTTATGTCTGTTCGAGCATATAAAAAGCTCCGGTATTGATACGGAAAATGAATAAGTAAATGGAATAGCCTATTGAAAAAGATATTACATATAGCTGGATAAAAAGGCTTTAACCTATGTTGAAGTGTATCAAGTTTCCTGGTAAGTGTGCATTCTTACGGTGTTCTGGTGGACCCACATAATATATATATACACATACATAAAATATAAAATATCATATACATATTTAATTCCACCCAGTGACAGATGTTTTTTTTTTTTCTAAAACAAATGTATATGTGTGTTTCCCATGGTTGTGAACCACCTTATTGAGTTTATTTACTTTGGTGTGCTATGGTGACATATTATCTGTGTCTTGTTTCTGTCTTTAGGATATTAGTTCCACAGCCTCATTCAGCCCATGGGGTTGTAATGTTTGGAGGCTGTAAATCCAGTACATTTCTTTACGTGCCAGAGTTTCAAATCTATTATTATTTCCAGATGGAATATGTTCAATTGGAATTATGGATATGGCTTCCATGTTCCCCTCATGCATCAGACCCAGGTGTCTTGACAGGCCATGGTACATGAACTTTTTCTTTATGTTTGAACGATGTTGGTTCAATCTCAGGTGTAAAGGTTGTGTTGTTCTTCCAACATATTGTTTGCCACATTGGCATTCTATAAGATAGATCACGTATTCTGTTTGACATGTCAACCGATGTTTAATAGGAAAACTTTCACCAGAATGAGTACTGGAGAAACATTTTTGATCATGGCGTATGGTATGGCAACATAGGCATCTTGGCTTTCCACATTTATAGGAACATATAAATGTGGAAAGCCAAGATGCCTATGTTGCCATACCATACGCCATGATCAAAAATGTTTCTCCAGTACTCATTCTGGTGAAAGTTTTCCTATTAAACATCGGATGACATGTCAAATAGAATACGTGATCTATCTTATAGAATGCCAATGTGGCAAACAATATGTTGGAAGAACAACACAAACTTTACACCTGAGATTGAACCAACAACGTTCAAACATAAAGAAAAAGTTCATGTACCATGGCCTGTCAAGACACCTGGGTCTGATGCATGAGGGGAACATGGAAGCCATATCCATAATTCCAATTGAACATATTCCATCTGGAAATAATAATAGATTTGAAACTCTGGCACATAAAGAAATGTACTGGATTTACAGCCTCCAAACATTACAACCCCATGGGCTGAATGAGGCTGTGGAACTAATATCCTAAAGACAGAAACAAGACACAGATAATATGTCACCATAGCACACCAAAGTAAATAAACTCAATAAGGTGGTTCACAACCACGGGAAACACACATATACATTTGTTCTAGAAATAAAAAAAACATCTGTCACTGGGCGGAATTAAATATGTATATGATATTTTATATTTTATGTATTTTTATATATATATTATGTGGGTCCACCAGAACACTTTAAGAATGCACACCTACCAGGAAGCTTGATACACTTCAACATAGGTTAAAGCCTTTGTATCCAGCTATATGTAATAGCTTTTTCAATAGGCTATGCCATTTACATATTCATTTTCCGTATCAATACCGGAGCTTTTTTTATGCTCGAACAGACATAACTACAATGTCTGACCTGCAATAGCAGTATCCAGCTTGACTGACATATAGTCCATTAATAAATGTATCTTTACCCCTGGTCATGTATTAGCATAATTTATATACTGACAATTATGTAACAAAACACTCAGGTCTGACACAACTAAAACCTGAGTATTTCATATGTGCCCTAAATATTATGTATAATTTGCAACAAAAAAATTATTACATCTATGTGTTGTTCCACCTATGTTTAGTAATGCACTTAAGAGGCTATTGTACGTGGATGTATGTGTGTATGTGTGTGTGCAACATACTTGTATGCACACACATATATATATATATATACATATATATATATATATATATATATATATATATATATATTTCTATAAAAATTACGCAATCCCAACAATAATCTGCCAACTGGCAGTACATTTGGTCTGTTTGATGATTTCCTCCTATCTTGTTATGGTGAGCCATATGTTATGTCCTGCACTCCTTGTATCCGTCGCCCACGTTTTTCTTCGCTCTCTCCTCCTGCCTGCCACGGACTCTCAGTTTCGGTCACGCCGGTGTTTCATTTTCGGATGGGGCGCTGGCGGTCTCCCATCCGGTGCGCGGCCAGGGAGGAAGATGTATTGAGTGGAGCGGCGACCGGCGGCCCTAACCATTAATTAAATTGCTGCAGACCTCGGAGGAGGGAGCCCACACCTGTGTCCGACGTCTGCACAAACAGCATAAGCAAAACTGCACATGAAACCTATTATGCGCGTGCCGGCATAAGTGTCAGCCAAGTGATTATTTGCGGGCTTTTCGTATATTGTATTTTATGTTACCCTTAAAGGAATGCTCATCTTTAATGAAAATGCACTTTTTATGTATATTGGACAAATTTTATGTTATATAATGTACACATGTGATATCTTTTTAAACTGATTTTTGCGGGCAAATGAGGTTTAAATAAAGGACATCCTCGCTGCCCAATCAGAAAGCCTGACGAAGAGGGGGTCCCCGCCCCTCGAAACGCGTCGCTGTACTGCATGCTGAAGGAATAAACCTTCATTTTATTTTTGCATTAATCCGTTTCATAGCGGTTTTTATTTCATTTCTTTTAAGGATCACTACTTCTGCGACGGAGGTGAGCGCCAATTGAAGCACTTTCGATTTTTCCTCGGAATGCCTGGACCGATATTCTTCTACACTGAGCAGATGGGATACTGAGCCATGGAGAGCAGAAGAGAACTGTCACCTACATTACAAGGTAATGGAAATTTAAAAAAATGAAAAAGGATATAAAATGATATCCAAACCCCTAGGATGCCAGTCAGTTCTGTTCAATCACCTATTAAAGAGAATCTGACAGCTATTTTACCTGTACTAAACCTAATATATTGGGTTATAGTGCAGGTGAATAGCTTTCAAAAAGAGGTGACACTTACATCTTTAGGTGCTGTAATTTATTTTTTCTGGCTGTTTGTGTAGCTCTAAGCAATGGGGGGGGGGGGGGGGGGGAGCCATCTTGCTCAGCTTCCCTGCCTTATTAATACTCACTCCCGCCCCCTGTTCACTCCATGATGTCAGAGCTGAGTGTGGTGAGGAGCAGTGTGTTCATCCCTTCCCTTGTGTCTCATATCATGGAAGGGGAGGGGCGGGGGAGTTAATATTGATGAGACAGTGGAACTGGGCGAGCCGGCTCCCCGCCTCCATTGCTTCCTATACAATGTCACCAGCTTTACAAATGGGCAGAACAAAGGAATTACAGCACCTAAAGATGTAAGTGACAATTCCTTTTACAGCTATTTACCGTCTCTATAGCCCAGTAAATAGGGTTTAGTGCAGGTAAAATAGCTGTCAGATTCTCTTTAAGAAGTGGAAATTTTGGGGATCTCTTGATACAAAACCAAGATAAACAAAAAATATTTCAGCACAAGTGCCTCAAGAATTGTTCAGAATATAAAGAAAAACCCACAGGGGTTCTCAGGAAAAACATATAATAGGCTGCTCTAGAGAAAGATGCTGCGGTTGTTCCAAGCAACACAATTCAACAATACTGGAACAAAAATGAGCTGCATGGTCAATTGCCAGAAAGATGCTTTACTGCACCAATGTCACAAAAAAAAACTGGTTACAATGTGTCCGACAATATCTTGACGCCTCACGCCTTACTGTAATGTAGAGTGGCAAGACCAAAAATAGAGCTTTATGGTCACAACCATAAGAGAAGGGTCAGCAAGGCTGTATATCATCCCCACTGTGAAGTAAGGTGGGGTCACTGTAGAATCTGTGAGGATCTTGTGAAATTCGATAGTAAGATGAAAACTGCATGTTATCAGAAAATATTGGCAGACAATTTGTGTTCTTCACCTCTAAAGCTGCACATGGGACACTACGGGACTTTTTTAGCACAACAATTACTCTAAGCACAAGTCCAAATTGACCTCTAGTGCTTACAGCAGAATAAGGTGAAGGTTGTGTAATGGTCATCACATTCTCCTGATCTTAAAGGGCTACACCCCCCCCCCCCCAGACATCTTATTCCCTATCCAAAGGAAGCCATGGGGACCACTAATCGTAAAAGAGGTGGGGCCAACACCTTAACTTTATAGAAAATGTACAGCATATTCTGTATTTATGACATAAATGTCCAGATGGGGATAACCCCTACTCACTCCCTGCTTCTCTTTATAAATTGTGTAGGCACAGATAGTACTTACTTCCTGCTTCTCTTTATAAATGATGTAGGCACCGATAGTACTCACTCCCTGCTTCTCTTTATTAATGATGTAGGCACACATAGTGCTGACTTCCCACCTCTCTTTATAAATAATATAGGCACAGATAGTACTGACATTCTGCCTCTTTTTTTTTACAAATGATGTAGGCGCAGATAGTACTGACATCCTTCCTCTTTATAAATTATGTAGGCACAGATAGTACTTACTTCCTGCCTCTTTATAAATGATATAGGCATAGATAGTTCTGGTTTCTAGTTCCATGTGTAAATGATGTAGGCACAGATAGTACTGACCTCCTGCCTCTTTTTATAAATAATGTAGGCACAGATTGTACTCACTCCCTGCTTCTCTTTATAAATGATGTAGGCACAGATAGTACTGACTTCCTGGTTCTCTTTATAAATTATGTAGGCACAGATAGTACTGACTTCCTGCCTCTCTTTATAAATTATGTAGGCACAGATACTACTCTCTCCCTGCTTCTCTTTATAAATTATGTAGGCACAAATAGTACTGACTTCCTGCTTCTCTTTATAAATGATGTAGGCACAGATAGTACTCACTCCCTGCTTCTCTTTATTAATGATGTAGGCACACATAGAACTGACTTCACACATATCTTTATAAATAATGTAGGCACAGATAGTACTGACATTCTGCCTCTATTTTATAAATGATGTAGGCACAGATAGTACTGACATCCTTCCTCTCTTTATAAATTATGTAGGCACAGATAGTACTTACTTCCTGCCTCTTTATAAATTATATAGGCATAGATAGTATTGATTTCCTGCTTCTCGTTATAAATTATGTAGGCATAGATAGTACTGACTCCCTACTTCTCTTTATAGATTATGTTGGCATAGATAGGACTAAATCCCTGCTTCTCTTTATAATCAACGTAGGTATAGATAGTACTGACTCCCGGTTTTTCTTTATAAATGATGTAGGCATAGATAGTACTGACTCCCTGCTTCTCTTTATAAACGACATAGGTATAGATAGTACTGACTCCCGGTTTCTCTTTATAAATTATGTAGGCATAGATAGGACTAAATCCCTGCTTCTCTTTATGAATGATGTAGGCATAGATAGTACTGACTCCCTTTTTCTCTTTATAAATATGTAGGCACAGATATGACTAACTCCTTGCTTCTCTTTATAAATATGTAGGCACATATAGTATTGACTCCTTGATTGTTAATGAACATTGATATTGCTTCCTGTAAATAATATAGGTAATATATATATATATATATATATATATATATATATATATATATATATATATATATTACTGTTTGCTTGCCTCTTTCTGGATATTATGTAGATAAAGATATCACTGCCTCCTGCTCTTCCTATAAATTATGTAAGAACAATGAATGAAATATCTGGCAAGTCGATTAAGAAAATTCAATACTTCAGATATTAAGGGGATTTTACTATAACTAAAAAATAGGGTATTGAACATGATGATTATTTCCCAAGAACCTTCATGTATTGTATAAAAAGTTGAATGTATGTATCTTGTTCTTTTCTTAACAGTATCAAAGCAATTTCTTGACTCCCACTAATCCCTTTACAAGTAGCTCTTACTAGTCGTCCCTTTTGTACATAATTCTGCATAATTACGCAAGTATTTTGATGGCTCATTTTGCACAGCTTGGGAAACTCATAATGTTCCCAATATTTATATGTATGCGCTAATCTCCGAGTGATGAAGCCAAAAGACGACAATTCTGAGAATTAATTAGTCTTATATTGCTTGGCTCCTATGTGTTCCTGAGATTGGATTAAGCTAAATTAATTGCACACAGGGTGCATGGATTAAATCAAATGTGTTGTTATTTCATATCATGCAAAGTACCTGCAAAATTATTGGTGAAAAAACGTGAATTTTCAGATGTCATTTTGTTTGTTTATTTGGCAAACGTCTAATCTTGTTGGGAAGAACTTTCCTTAATGAGAATTTTAATGATCTCAGGCAATAGATCAAAGACGGACATTGTAATGAAGTCTACGATGGCCCATAACTCCTCTCATTTATTACTGTAATCAGTTTTTATAATGTATAGTAGTGGTCTTTGACTGGCGGACTACGGTCCAAGTATGGGCAGAGTATGCCAGCTGTCTCGATCCATCATTGTTGCTTTGGAGAAGAACATAGACTCCCCCAATGTATCTATCATGGCATGTTTGCCAACAAGAGTGGAAGTAGAGCCCTGCAACGGGAATGGGATCCACCAAGTCGTGCAGGACCAAATAAAAAAAACTTGTGGGTGGGAGCTGGAACATACAGCAGGCCCGCAAAATCCCAAGCAGGCCCGCACACCTCTGAAGTGCCACTGGGGCTGATGAAATGGCACAAGGGGGTTATTTAATGGTACATGAGGGTGATAAAATGGCACAAGGGGGTGATGGAATAGCAATAGGGGTTGTGAAATGTCAAGAGGGTAATAAAATGGCACGGGGTCACCATTTCTAAAAGCTGTGACAAAATGTTCGTGAAAGCGGGCGGGATTGGACACACATGATATGGGAATAGGCAGGAGTGTAATGGACACCATGTGGGAGCGGGGGATAATGGTCACAAATCCAGCAGTAGTGGGTGGGAGCCAGATAAAAAAAAATTCATGTGCATGGGTCTAAATGGAAGTTCTGCCAGGACTGCTGCCTCACAGGGTCCTGATGCCTCCCAGCTGCAAAAGTTTTGTGTGGCTAGGGGTCCGACTTATAGTCTGATGATATATAGGGAACTAATTTGGGGTCTAAATGAGTTTATCAGTTTGAGGTTAAAAGGGTATTCCAGGAAAAAATTTATATTTTTATATATCAACTGGCTCTAGAAAGTTAAACAGATTTGTAAATTACTTCTATTAATAAATCTCAATCTTTCTAATAATTATCAGCTGCTGAAGTTGAGTTGTTCTTTATATGTCTGACAACAGTGCTCTCTGCTGACATCTGTGCTTGTCTTGGGAACTGCACAGAGTAGAAGAGGTTTTCTATGGGGATTTGCTTCTACTCTGGACAGTTCCCGAGATAGGTATCATCAGAGAGCACTCAGACAGAAAAGAACAACTCAACTTCAGTAGCTCATAAGTACTGAAAGGAGTAAGATTTTTTAAATAGAAGTAATTTACAAATCTGTTCAACTTTCTGGAGCCAGTTGATATATAATAAATAGCTTTTTTTCCTGGATAACCCCTTTAACCCCTTAAGGACGCAGGACGTAAATGTACGTCCTGGTGCGGTGGTACTTAACGCACCAGGACGTACATTTACGCCCTAAGCATAACCGCGGGCATCGGAGCGATGCCCGTGTCATGCGCGGCTGATCCCGGCTGCTGATCGCAGCCAGGGGACCCGCCGGCAATGGCCGACGCCCGCGATCTCGCGGGCGTCCTCCATTAACCCCTCAGGTGCCGGGATCAATACAGATCCCGGCATCTGCGGCAGTGCGCGATTTGAATGAATGATCGGATCGCCCGCAGCGCTTATGCGGGGATCCGATCGTTCATAACGCTGCACGGAGGTCCCCTCTCCTTCCTCCGTGCGGCTCCCGGCGTCTCCTGCTCTGGTCTGTGATCGAGCAGACCAGAGCAGAAGATGACCGATCTGTTCTATGTCCTATACATAGAACAGATCAGTATTAGCAATCATGGTATAGCTATGAATTGTCCCCTATGGGGACTATTCAAGTGTAAAAAAAAAATGTAAAAAAATGTAAAAGTTTAAGTAAAAAAAAAGTGAAAAATACCCTCCCCCAATAAAAAAGTAAAACGTCAGTTTTTTCCTATTTTACCCCCAAAAAGCGTCAAATATTTTTTTTAGAGACATATTTGGTATCGCCGCGTTCGTAAATGTCCGAACTATTAAAATAAAATGTTAATGATCCCGTACGGTTAACGGCGTGAACGAAAAAAAAAATAAAAAGTCCAAAATTCCTACTTTTTTAATACATGTTATTAAAAAAAATTATAAAAAATGTATTAAAAGTTTTTTATATGCAAATGTAGTATCAAAAAAAAGTACAGATCATGGCGCAAAAAATGAGCCCCCATACCGCCGCTTATATGGAAAAATAAAAAAGTTATAGGTCATCAAAATAAAGGGATTATAAACGTACTAATTTGGTTAAAAAGTTTGTGATTTTTTTTAAGCGCAACAATAATATAAAAGTATGTAATAATGGGTATCATTTTAATCGTATTGACCCTCAGAATAAAGAACACACATCATTTTTACCATAAATTGTACGGCGTGAAAACGAAACCTTCCAAAATTAGCAAAATTGCGTTTTTCGCTTTAATTTCCCCACAAAAATAGTGTTTTTTGGTTGCGCCATACATTTTATGATATAATGAGTTATGTAATTACAAAGGAAAACTGGTCGCGCAACAAACAAGCCCTCATACTAGTCTGTGGATGAAAATATAAAAGAGTTATGATTTTTAGAAGGCGAGGAGGAAAAAATGAAAACTTAAAAATTAAATTGTCTGAGTCCTTAAGGCCAAAATGGTCTGAGTCCTTAAGGGGTTAAAGGAGTATTCTGGCTTTATACATCTTATCCCCTATCCATACACATGAATGGAGGGGGTGTGGTGTGACATATCTAGGGGTGTGGCTATGACGTCACGTCCCTGTGGATAGGGGATAAGATGTATAAAGCCGGAGTATCCCTTTAAACATTTTATGGGATAATTTTAGGTAAATGCAAAACCAATACAATTTTGTGGACCATTAGGTATCAGATCAGTGGTTTAAAGGAAAACTGTCAGCTTTCTCCCCCCGCACTAACCAGCGGTACTGGCTGGTAGTGCGGGGGACGCTGATCAGTTTCATACTTACCGTGACCGGAACCGCTGTGCCATTCAGCCTCAATCTTCTATTTTCTGTATATTCAAATGAGGTTATACTGGCGTCAGTGCCGGGCTGCAGCGCCACCCAGCTCATCAATATTCCTCCCCTCCCTCCGCCTCTCCCTCTTCTCCACAGTCTGTAATGAAGAGAGAGGGGAGGAATATTGATGAGCTGGGCGGCGTTGCGGCCGGCGGCACTGACGTCAGAGTGACAGTTAGCACCTCATTTGAATATACAGAAAATAGAAGATTAAGGCCGAATGGCGCGGCAGATCCGGGCACGGTAAGGATCAAACTGATTGGTTTGTGTGGGGGGAGAAAGCTGACAGTTTTCCCTTTAATATTGAGACCAATGGACAAGACTAATGTACAGTATCTATAGCATCGTCTCTTCAGTATGACTCGGAAGCCTCCACTGTATGGTATATAAATCAAAATACAGGTTATAGCTAAACCATAATACGGCTTCAGCACCAGCTTTCTTTTAGGGCAATGTCATTTGCAGTTGTGGAATGTGTACATACAGTAAGCTTAAATTTATATCAAGAAATCCATGGGCAAAAATAAATTGAACTGTACATCAAGAAATGCTGTTGGACAAACAAAATGTCAAGCGGTCTGACAGTGAATATATTATCTTCTCCCATTCACTATTGATATCCTTTCATAGCTGTCACAGGAGATCATCAATAACTTACAAAAGCAACTAGTTTATTGCCCTTTCTTAACTTTTAGCCACACTTATTTTTTTGTGATAAATTATGTTTTTATTTTTATTTTATATTGCATTCGATAAAAATGATACAATATCCAGTGCAGGACTACGTACCATTCTCTATACAAATAGTATGAACTCAATATCTTACCAATAGTTTTATTAATTTTATCTGGACGCTCTTAATGGGTTATTCAATTTGAGTCATGGGGAATAAAAAAAAAAAAAAATTGACATATCAAAAGTTTTGATTGGCCGTGTTGTAGAACAAGCGTGTAAAGAAGCATGTGGCAAGGCTCTTCTGCCCCACTATATGTGCCCACAAGCATGTGCTCCTTACTGAATGTTGAGGAGCAGGAACTTCTGCTGGTGTACATACTTTCATCGGAGCCATACACTATTGGCATATGACACAATTTAAATGGTCACTGTCAGATACAAAAACTTTTGATATGTTGTAAAGCATGTGTGGTGTCTCGGCACCGTATTTCATCTGTGCCTTAGTTATTAGTCCCCAAAATCAGAGTCCCTAGGACTATCGGGGTTCACTTCCCTAATTAAACCTTAGTCCCCCCTTAGTAACTTGATATTTATAAATATTATCATTGTAAATGTGTATATTGTGTTACTCACGTGTTTCAGCGTCACAGGACCTGCGTGTCATGTGACATGGTTCAGAACTCTATGGTATGTTGAAGGACCTTAGGTGGTTCTTGAGTCACGTGTTGTCCCATAATGCTGTGTAATGGTGACAGTTGTTTTGGACCAATCCAAAACGGCCCGCCCCTGCCCATATAAGGGAGCTGCAGCAATATCTGGAGGTCCGCAGGTTGAAGACCACTGGTATAGGAGGTAATACTCACGTGTCCCCGCTGCTCCGGGCCCCTCAGCGCTCGTCACCGCTGCCCTGGATGTCGCTCCATCGCTGTCGCTGTGTCCCCATTGCTTCGTCTCAGCTGCCCGGTATCCTTGCTCTCCGTCGCCGCCATCACGTCGCTACGCACACCGCTCCTATGGGATGCGTGCGCAACGACATGATGACGACGAAGGAGAGTGCCGGCCATGCAGGGGATCCCGGCACGGAGCAGACACCGAAGAGGCAGGTAAGGTCCCTCCCGTTGTCCTGTAAGTTGTTCGGGACGCCGCGATTTCACTGGGGCGGTCCCAAACAGCCGGACGGAGCAGCCGGGTTAGTGTCACTTTCGCTTCAGACGCGGTGGTCAGCTTTGATCGCCGCATCTGAGGGGTTAATACAGGGCCTTACCGCGATCGGTGATGTCCTGTATTAGCCGCGGGTCCCGGCCGTTGATGGCCACAGGGACCGCCGTGATAGGACAGGTTTTAATGTGTATTTGCCATATAAGACGCACCAACTTGGAGGTTACTTAGAGCCAATACAACTCAAGTAAGGAACAATTGGGACTGTAGGTACTTAATAATGTCTAACTACAGCCATGCACAAAGGATACTGCAGGAATATAAAAAAAATACCACTTGCTGACACTGTAAATCTGGTGGGGCAGAAGATCTGGGCACTCCACTATATAATGTATGTCCACTTGCACTGTGTATCGGAGAAGCCATGGCTCAGGCCAAGAGATGATCTGCAGGATGCCAGTTGTATGACCCCGACCAATCAGATACTAATGGCCCATTGTGAGTATACACCACTTATGAAAACATTCAGAAAACTATTTTAATTTATTGATAAACCCCATGGGGAGGGAACATTATCAGGAGGAATCCAGTGACCTGTGATTATTTATTAAGATTAATAGGGAGCTTTATGTTATACATTGAATCTTATTCTAATTTCCCTTCGACATTTTGCTGAATGTTATTATATTGAATAATTAACCAGAGAAATATTAAATAATACATATGGATTTTGGAGATTAAGGTGGATTTCTCTCAGCTTTTATGGCCTTTTAAATATACACCGCTCAAAGCAATAAAGGGAAAACTTAAACAACACAATGTAACTCCAAGTCAATGACCACTCAGGAAGAACACTCATTGACAATCAATTTCACATGCTGTTGTGCAAATGGAACAGACAACAGGTGGAAATTATAGCCAATTAGCAAGACACCCCCAATAAAGGAGTGGTTCTGCAGGTGGTGACCACAGACCACTTCTCATTTCCTATGCTTCCTGGCTGATGTTTTGGTCACTTTTAAATGTTGCCGGTGCTTTCACTCTAGTGGTAGCATGAGACGGAGTCTACAACCCACACAAGTGGCTCAGGTAGTGTAGCTCATCCAGGATGGCAGATCAATGTGAGATGTGGCAAGAAGGTTTCCTGTGTCTGCCAGCGTAGTGTCCAGAGCATGGAGGCACAACCAGGAGAAAGGCCAGTACATCAGGAGACGCGGAGGAGGCTGTAGGAGGGAAACAACCCAGCAGCAGGACCGCTACCTCTGCCTTTGTGCAAGGAGGAGCAGGAGGAGCCCTGCCAGAGCCCTGCAAAATGACCTCCAGCAGACCACAAATGTGCATGTGTCCTCTCAAACGATTTGAGGGTCCGACGTCCACAGGTGGGGGTTGTGCTTACAGCCCAACACCGTGCGGGACATTTGACATTTGCCAGAGAACACCAAAATTGGCAAATTGATTTTGTTGTCAGCGCATTCAACTATGTAAAGACAAAAGTATTTAATACGATTAGTTCATTCATTCAGATCTAGGATGTGTTATCTTAGTGTTCCCTTTATTTTTTTGAGCAGTGTATTAAGGTTCTAGGCTGGGAACATAGAAAAGATATGGCAAAAGATAAACCATGATAGTGCAACTGCATCAATACTGAGATAGGCATAGGCAGGCTGAAGCAGTAGATCACTGATAGGATGGAGCAATGTAATAGCCCCCCTTTTGCGGAGTGGGGGGGGGTCTAAAAAATAGTGTTAACTTTAAAAAAAAAAATTGTAAAAATAAAAAAAATCACTCCTTTTTCCAATTTTTCAAAAATAAAAAGTAATATAAAATTAAATACAATGGCCCTTATTTACAAAGAGTGGAGTGCAGTTTTCTTTGTGGGTTTTGATTCCCTAAAAGTATTTTTGAAAATGTTTGGGACAAGACCCCTTTTCGGTGACCACACTTCATATCACAAGCGACCACGCCCCTTTTTTAAATTTTCTGAGTAAAATGGAGAGTTGTAGAATATAATGTAGCTTTGGTCCTACGTACGACCAGACTTAGCGTAAGATACTTTCAGCATAGATACAAGAAATTGTATAAGCAAATGAATGCTCAGGATGTGCCTAAAAGATAACTTTTAATATTTACATTAAAAACCGGGGAGCAAAATTGTGCCAATATTGTGATGGGGTGAGATAAACCACAACTAATGGTCAGGTAAAAATACAGCAAAATTCAAAGCACACACTGGGACCTAAGGGGCTCTGCCAGCCCAGTGGTGCTATAATTCTCACCAACAGAATACCGCCAACACGTTTCTACCACTGTGGCGTCATGAGAGAGGTATACTAAAACAAAGACCAGACGAGTAAAGTATAAACAAAGAATTTACAAAATCAATGCACACAATTGTATCAAGTGTGTCAATATATGGTAATGATGTACATTGGTGGCCAATGGTTCCTGTAAAGAAAGGCTTTCCCTATAGCATCTGAAATAGAAAACAACCCATATTTGAATCAAGGTGATAATTCAAATGGTCCTGTAAAGGGAAGGCTCTCCCTAGTAACAGTGGCACACCATTCACATAACATGTAGGCAGCCGTCAGGTTCCACGGTTCAGATGGTTACACTGGAGACCGAGGGAGACACCTGCAGTATTGCAGGGAGATGGAATTGTCTGGCTCACTCGCTCAGTGTAGCAAGACAGCGGCATCTGGAGAGTTGGTCAAGTTTTTGAAATTTTGGCACAAATTCTGTTGCAGACACAATTTGTGGCACTATGCGCCAAATTCTGGTGCACAACCCAACAAAACAGGTCGGGTTTACCTTCCAAAATTCATTATTCTTCCATTGATATTCTCTACACAGAAATATTGTTTTTTTTTTTTTTTTCATGTTCTCTTTTCTAGTTAAACAAAACAAAGTAAGGTAAAGTAAAACAAATTAAAGGTGTCATGTGTCATGTGTGTAGGACAGGGAGAGTAATCCCTAAGCTGTCCCTGCCTACTTGCCCATCCACCCTACTTGCCCATCCACCCTAAAACGATCGACAACCATGGTGCTGGTCCGTACCTGAACTAAAGTGCAGTGGGCGTAAACACAAATAAAAATAATAAACACAACCTTTAAATTTGTTTATTTTGTAATTATTTTTTTACATTGTTAGAATCTGTTTGATAAAAAAAAGTAAATACTTATTGTGCAACAATAATGCATTATGTTCCTTTCTTGTACTATGTTTGCAACATTATAATTTTTAAGGAACTTGATAAAAAAAAATAATAATAACTTGTAGATTTTTATGTTGTTGCAGTTAAAAATATTATTTTTGCGGCGGTGGAGGTGGTTGTTTGTCGATTGTTGCGATTTTCCTATAGTTTGTTTGTGAAATGTAAGTCCTTATGAGACATTACGATTTACATAATGGCCCTTATTTATCTCTAATTTGTGTTTGGTTTTTTCTCCATATGAAATTTCTATTGAGTTTCCCCTCATATTCTTGAATGTACTTTTCAGATACCAGGAACTTTTGGTGCATTGGAAATTCACAAAAAATGGGTTCTCTGCTGCTTGACATGTTATCCCCTATCCAGCCATTGGGGACCCCCACGATCTCCACCACGGCACCCCAGTCATCCGGTGCATCGTAATGTTGCAGCACCGGCCCAGAGATTGTGGGGGGTCCTAACAACCAGACCCCACTATTAGACATGTTAACCCGTATGCTTTGGATAGGGGTTAACATGTCTGGGGGCAGAGTACCCCTTTAAACACACCAACTGACCAAACAGAGAGGTTTTCATTTATTTTACCTCTCTTTTATAGGGGAAAGGTAATGGGGGGGGGGTTAAAAAAAAACACAGGGACCTGTAAGTCGACAGGCACATGCATAGCATACTCAGGCATCTCGCCAGCTCTTGGCCTCGCTCAGGATGCAGGGGTAGTGACCACGATGACTGTGATTACACTTCGGATTGTTGCTACAATTAGACAACGCAGGCACAGCAGGAGGCACACTCTAGGGTCGGTCATGAACGGATCCTCCGTGTAAAAGACGCTGCGGATCCGTTACGTGTGACTCTACCCTTAGACTACAAAATATTGGCAGCGTTCAGGCTTGGACTAGACCCCAACCTTCAAGCTTCCAAAAAAATTGTCTTCAAATCTGCATTTAGGTATTATTACCTTTATGGAAGTGAATTTGCCCAGATCCTGCCTTATTCAGCTGTTTTGAGCCCCATTTAGAAATTGGGACACTTTTTTTTTTTTCGAGAAGGACATCAAATTTACAGCATGAGCCACTTACAAAGTCAATCTGACTATATGTCTGACTACAACTTGCACAAAAATTCTAAAACCCGATGGGTGCAAATGGAATACCTTTGGATTTATACCCCTACATCTTACAATATTGTGATCCCGTCATCATCATTCGATACATTGTTCTCATGTTCCGCACACTGACTTTCCCTTTTTTTCCCCCCATCCTAATAATATTTCTATAGTGTGTAGGGCACACTGCCCTTATCTCTACCGCTCCGAGCCTCTTTTATTTATTTAGCTGTCTGCTTGAACATGCCATTTCAAAGAAATGTGTTTGACTAACCTTGTTTCACTTGATTTCATACTTAGTATGGGCTACCATAGGTATTGGGCAGAATTGCTTTTCGCTTGTTAAAACACATACTTAAATTAAAGCGCTTATCTCCTGAGAGTAGATGGTTAAAGAAAAAAAATCTTATTATTGCAGGCGGCCCAGGAGTCGGAGGGAAGGTAATTTTGTAGGTCATCTGATTACAAAGAT
Source organism: Hyla sarda (assembly GCF_029499605.1). Lineage (NCBI taxonomy): Eukaryota > Metazoa > Chordata > Amphibia > Anura > Hylidae > Hyla > Hyla sarda. The sequence goes on along the minus strand of NC_079193.1, from coordinate 369,821,999 downwards.
TAACACAATGATGATTACATTTGAATGCTTCAAAGTGTAGCACAACATTGTTTTAGATAATCCTAAACAAACTGTAGAGGTAAGTTCGCCTCGGGCTTCAATATAAATTCAAATTCCTTATACGGGACATAAGCCAAATGGTTCTTCACTGTTTAATAAAAGAACTGAGTACAATATATATATATATATATATATATATATATATATATATATATATATACAATACAAGAATATGGATGCACTACTGTGGTAGATGTAAACAATACATTGGCTATCCCTCAACACTGATGTTAAAATTGAGACATTCGCCAGTGTATCCTTATATGGAGGACACACCAGAGCCCGCACACCAACGCCAAGGTTTCTCATTTTGGTGCGAGACCTAACGCTAATCCTACCTGTGCTTGATAAACAGAACAGGGGCCAGTGGGCAATTACGGCAGCATTCGGCTGGCTCACAACCTCCTTCCAGATACCCTCCAGTGTTACTACGCACACATGCAATGGGAGGAGGGAGGCAAGCTGCAAGCCCCACCTGAGTTGGCTTTTAAGGGTGCCTGGCCTCACAGGTGCTTCCTTAATGCTGTCTGGTAGATATTCAAGGCGCATTAATGTTGGAGTTTACACACCTCCAAATTTAAAATTTAAACAAACAACAAAAAACGTGGTTTCAAATGGCTGGAAGTGCTCAACCCCAAATGCGGTTGTGCATTTATACTGGGGGGAGCAGATCCTGCCCTTGTAGTCCGTTGCTAGGGGCGATCCCCAGCATAAAAATGCATACAATGGAGGATGCCTGCTGCGGACTACAAGTGCCACAATAGAATCCTACACCAGATAAACGGTGTGGATATGTAACAATTAGAATACAATACAAGAATATGGATGCACTACTGTGGTAGATGTAAACAATACATTGGCTATCCCTCAACACTGATGTTAAAATTGAGACATTCGCCAGTGTATCCTTATATGGAGGACACACCAGAGCCCGCACACCAACGCCAAGGTTTCTCATTTTGGTGCGAGACCTAACGCTAATCCTACCTGTGCTTGATAAACAGAACAGGGGCCAGTGGGCAATTACGGCAGCATTCGGCTGGCTCACAACCTCCTTCCAGATACCCTCCAGTGTTACTACGCACACATGCAATGGGAGGAGGGAGGCAAGCTGCAAGCCCCACCTGAGTTGGCTTTTAAGGGTGCCTGGCCTCACAGGTGCTTCCTTAATGCTGTCTGGTAGATATTCAAGGCGCATTAATGTTAATTAACGCATTTGGGGTTGAGCACTTCCAGCCATTTGAAACCACGTTTTTTGTTGTTTGTTTAAATTTTAAATTTGGAGGTGTGTAAACTCCAACATTAATGCGCCTTGAATATCTACCAGGCAGCATTAAGGAAGCACCTGTGAGGCCAGGCACCCTTAAAAGCCAACTCAGGTGGGGCTTGCAGCTTGCCTCCCTCCTCCCATTGCATGTGTGCGTAGTAACACTGGAGGGTATCTGGAAGGAGGTTGTGAGCCAGCCGAATGCTGCCGTAATTGCCCACTGGCCCCTGTTCTGTTTATCAAGCACAGGTAGGATTAGCGTTAGGTCTCGCACCAAAATGAGAAACCTTGGCGTTGGTGTGCGGGCTCTGGTGTGTCCTTCATATAAGGATACACTGGTGAATGTCTCAATTTTAACATCAGTGTTGAGGGATAGCCAATGTATTGTTTACATCTACCACAGTAGTGCATCCATATTCTTGTATTGTATTCTAATTGTTACATATCCACACCGTTTATCTGGTGTAGGATTCTATTGTGGCACTTGTAGTCCGCAGCAGGCATCCTCCATTGTATGCATTTTTATGCTGGGGATCGCCCCTAGCAACGGACTACAAGGGCAGGATCTGCTCCCCCAGTATAAATGCACAACCGCATTTGGGGTTGAGCACTTCCAGCCATTTGAAACCACGTTTTTTGTTGTTTGTTTATATATATATATATATATATATATATATATATATATATATATATATATATTCTCCATTGATCCATACTTTTTTACAATTTAGTTTTATGTTGTTTTATGTTTTTTTTTATGTTTTTTAGTTTTAGTTTTTATTATTATTACTGTTGTTACATTATATTGAAGGAATGTATATGTCCATTTGTATTTCCGTGCAATGACAAAGAGGACTCTGGAGACCACATAACCAATATGTTTATAGCGCATTGAACTTGTGACATTTCCATCTTTAGAGATCAGCACCTTGCAGATATGGAATATATATATATATATATATATATATATATATATGGAACAAGGACACATGCGTTCATGTTTATTTTAAGCTACTGATTGTCAACCAAAGTTAAGTAACTAGTTTGTTGCTGGATAATGTCATAATTCGTTTTTTTATTTATTTTATGAAGATTTCTGTGGAATATGGTGACACATGAGTGATATATATATATATATATATATATATATATATATATATATATATATACATATAGTTAACATACATTGATATGTATTGTTGACATATGTATGACAATTCTCTACACATGTTAATAATGTATACCTTAATATACTAGCAATACAGTTACCCAATAACACCACTTTTACTCCTCATTTAGTAGTTGGGGCCACTGACCCCATACAGTAGTCAGTAACACTGCCCCTGTAGTTAAAACCACTCCCCCCCCCTTTAGTAGGTAGGACCACTGCCCCATATAACAGTTAGAACCACTGTCCCATAAAGTAAGTAGGACCACTGTCCCCATATAGTACTTAGAACCACTACTCCCATATAGCAGGTAGGGCCAATGCCCCATTTAGTAGGCAGGATCACTGCTGCTGTATAGTAGGTAGGGCCAATGCCTCACTTAGTAGGTAGGATCACCTTTCCCATGCCGTAGTAAGGACCACTGCTCCATAATAGTAGATAGAATCACTAGCCCCATGTAGTATACAAAAATAAGGTTTTAGAACTCTTGGTCAATAAATTTAGGCTCTTAATGCACTTCAAAATGTGTCCCCCATCCACCACACGTAGGTGACCTCACTTTAGATGAGATTCATACATGCTTACTCTACTCACCTCTGCTAGGCATATTTTCTCTGGGTGATATGCAGGATCTACTGTTGTTTTAAAAACCTCCTGTGTCCCATACCGTAGGGTGATTGCCCCTTATAGTAGGTAGGACCATTGTCCCCATATAGTAAGTCGGACCACTGCCCCCATATAGTAGGACGATTGCTGCTTATAGTAGGTGATACCATTGTCCCTATATAGTAGGTAGAACCATTGTCCTCATATACTAGGTAGGACCACTGCCCCCATATAGTAGGGCGATTGACCCATATAGTAGGTATGACCATTGTCCCCATATAGTAGTAAGGACCCCTTATGATGCTGCATTTCCACATCTATTATCTCATCTCTTCTCCTCTTCCCTCCCAGTGAAGGCCTGCATAGTCTTTCTGTGTGTCTTAAAGGTGCACAGACAGTTTATTCATCTGAGAAATGTGTCACAGATCCCCAGCAGGCCTTATGGCACTTTTGGTGTTACACTCGGAATGGTTAGGATGCGCCCAAGCCCGACACATCCAGTGTGCATCCTCATTATTATTATTATTATTATGAATTATTTAGATATTATAATGTGTCCTTCCTTGCCTGCTGATGCAAGAGTATTTCTCATTCTGTCCATGTTAGGAGGTGGGACAAGCGCTCGGCTGTTTACCAGTAGCACATACAAGTTATTCCTTTCCTTCAGTTGTCTGGCCAATCACAGCGCACAATCTAGTTGTTATTGATATACCATGACATAGTTTTGGTGAAAGTGCACTATGCTGGGTGATAATTTACAGCATATTTCTATAGATGGTATGTAGTGAGTGGGGAGGTCTTATCGATATACTGGCTTTGCAAGGTGCAAGGTAAACAGAAAAGAAATATTCAGCACCAACACAGCCAGGATGGGGAAACACTAAGGACTGAACTGCTGCTGAGATGACAGGGAAGCCTTGATTTATCTTTTAGGGATATTGTCCTAAATCTTTATCCTGGAGCATTGAGATGGGTTCACAGACTGCAGATATGCAGCACATGCTCTCTCCCTCTTTCCTCTGCATATAAGTAGTTAAGCCCTTCCCCAGAGAAGTGCAGAGAAGTGAGACACCTAGTGGCCAAGATTTTAGAGATTTTTTATTTTATTTTATTTTATTTTTTTGGGGTGGGGGGGGGTTAAGAAGTTAGTCTTGGTAAATAATTTATGAAAAGTTTATAGATCACATAGGCTCAAATATAGGGAAGCATTTATAAACAATAGTGATCAACCATCTAATGTTTATGGGAGGCTCCTGACCCTCAAACAGATGATGTCAGGGAAAAGTAGCATTTGGGCATGTTTAAAAGGGTATTCCGGGCAAAAAATGTTATCCCCTATCTTTTGGATAGGGGATAAAAAACTGTTGCCCGAAATACCCCTTTGATTTCATCTGCCCCATCCTTTTATTCAGAGGCGTAGCTTGTAGCTTCGGGGCCCGAGAGCAAAATGGGAAACATGGCCTCATATGCCAATTATATTACTGGTCTCTAGTGGTGCAGATGTGCTTTGGGGCCCCCTTAGGCACCAGGGCTCAGTGCAACTGCTACCTCTCCTACCTCTATAGCTCCACCCCTGCCTGTATTCCTTTTTATTTGTGTGTTTTAGTTTATCGTCTAAAATAACTATTGGCTAAATGAGTGTAAATGAGTGTAAGGTTACCTTTCGATTATGCTGTTAGTTAGCCAAAGCCGAATCAGTTGTGGCATTGAACTTCCACCAGTTCTCAAATAACATTATGAAAAAATAAAAACCAGCATATTCCCTTCTCGATCGATATGACCATAGGGCAGCAGAAAGCTATCAAATTATAAGGAAAATACATTTTTATTCAGTTTTGTATCCCTGTAAAGCAGCAGTCCACAAATATAGTGTTAATTCTTATTTGTAAATGTATTTTTGATAAAATGTGCAGTAACAATACAGCCAAAAATTCTACTTTTTTACTGCCATTAATTGGAGTAGAAATATTGTGAAACGCAAAACAATTGAAACGAAATAAATCTCCTATAAATGAGCAAAAATATATATTCAGAGGAATAATACAGAACATTTATCGGAGCTTACCTGATTTCTGTGGCAAACAGCTGGCGGGCCTGCTGTGTCTTTGTATGGCATACACACCGTATTCTTCAAGGCTTTGTTGATGTCCCTTAAGCGTCCAATATATAATTGTACAAAAACCTCAGAGACTTCAAAAGAAAATGTTTTTGATGTTGGCTTCAATGCAGGGATTTACAAAGCGCTAGCTGCAAGTGTATGTCATGTATAGCTCCACATGAGACGGGAAAGTAATACTCTAATAAATTAGCTAAAAATAATACAACCCCCCCCCCCCCCAGCAAAGGTGTTACATGTTACAATTAAAGTCATACAAATATTTAGATACCAATTGACCAATGATTTAGACAGAGATGTCCCTCCTTCCTTATTATTCCTCCTGGTTTCACTGTATCCCGACATGAGTGAAATGGGGTGACCAGCTTTTGTTATCCTCTTGGCTTTCTGATCCGGTTTGCTGACTATCCTATCTGTTTGTTTGTGTCCCTGTTACAAGTGTTCCTGTGTGTGTTAACCCATTGTGTTCAGACTGTTTCTCACTTTACAGTGACCTTTTTATGATGCTATAGTTTGTTGTTTTGACCTGTGATGTCCCAGCACCTATTTCAGAGTATGAATCATCATCAAGTTGTGGAGGAACCCTTTAGGGTGACTACGCAATAGGCAGGGACACTGGTTCTGGGTGATTACTAGAATGCACATACATGACAGCCCCAGCTCCACAAGAGAGAATGAAAGCCAAGTGAGCAAGAGAAAAAGGGTATTTGTGAGAGAAATACAGATGCTAGACGCAATAACATTACATGTGCATGATAAGGTCCTGAGTCTTGAGTAACATACATCTTTTTTTTTTTGGGATATAAGACGTACTCTTTAAAATGGTGGCAAGCCAAGTTGTCTGAGGTGGGAATATTAATTGATGTTGCTTTTACAAGGAACAATTTTTTTTTCGTCTTGTCCTTTATTTGTCATCTACAACTATGAAGAGAAGCAAACCTGAACCTAGGCTCATTGTCTACATTTTCTACCTTCTATATAAGCCACCACAGCAGCATCCTCCCAGCTCCTACAGCACAACAGCAGCTTGTCATTACCAATCTATTTATATCACACATACGATGGGGAAAGTCATAGTCCAGGCGTCTGCTATATGATAATTAGAGCTGGTTGCATACTGACTCCATCCCTAGAGTCGTGGAAAATCTGTAATCATCCGCATGTTAGCGCTTCTTGGGAGGAGGTGAACACAATATCTGGGGACCGTTTATGCCCTTTCCTGTGTCTCGTCTTTTGATGGGAAATGAACCTAAGGTTGAGAATTGACGAGATGATAAGTAATGAATTCAGTTCTTGAAGTTGGGATGTGTCTTACAGAGGCAGCATGATCCTTAGAACAAACCTAATAAAGCTTTCCGAATACCTGGGCAAATAACATTAGTCTGATGAATCTTGCTGTATAAATATACTTATTAAATCACTTTAGTATTATGCGGATGGTTGGTGGCAAATTCCTGCAAACTACAAGGAAAGCCTTAACAATACGTGCCCTACCGTAATCTAGACGATGACCATGCAGGTGTTGATGGGAAAATATTATGGTCGAAAGACTAAAGAGATTGTTCAAGGCTGCTTCTCAAAGAGATTTTTCTTTTATCATAGCCAAACCCATTTAAGGATCAGATCATGGTTGTCTACATCTCGGCACCCCTAGCAGTCAGCCGATTGAAAGGGCCACGGCATTCAGTTGAGCATTGTAGCTTCTTCATAACCAGACACAACTCCATTTATTTTATGAAGGTCGTGTCTGGTACTACACATAACACTGTCCTACTTGCCTAAATAACTTCAGAGAAAAAAGAGAAGAGAAACAGGAGGACAGTGCCTAGCGTAATTCTGTGAGAACCAGACAATTTACCAAGGATCCGCAATATAGGTGTTGTGCTCACCTGGCAGGACACTTGGGTTCATGCACGTAACCCCTCCGTATGGGGTACAGACGTATGGATCTCGAGCTGCAGCCTGCAACTTGTGGGACAGGTCACCTTCCAGGGGTGGGGTCGGTATTGTAGACAACTGTATATAGCGAGGAAAAACTCTGTTGCTCTGGAGCTGCTATCATACGATCCACTTCAGACTCCGTGACATGGGATATAGTATAACCAAAGTGTTTTTATTTCTATAAAAACGGTTAAAACATATGACAAATGGCAATGACCAATACTCTGGTCTTTTGGGGCAGAATTTATATCTTCAGCAAAACTTTATGAATAGACATATGTGGTTCCTAACTGTATGAAGGGTACAATGTACAGTTTGTGGCACAAGGGTAATGTTAACCTCCACTTTCCTAGGTTGAGACAGCTCTCCTGGGCCAAGCACTGTGACAATAATGACCACAATGCAGGGTAATGGAAAACTATCTTTACTGAGGCAGGATAGATGGTAATTCCTTCACAGTACAGATTGATGCAGGGGAAGGGCAAATTTACCCCGGGAAGCCTTTTGCCTTGCTGGACTTTAAGTTTCTTGCACTGAACTAAATGGTGACTGAGTTGAAATTGATAGCAATCCATGCTGACTTTGAGACTGTAGAGTGACTGAAGATTATTATTCCCCCATAACTTTAAGCTTACCGCCAGCATTGACTTCCATCGTGCGATGGGGTTCTTGAAAATGGTGTGGCTGCAAACTTTGGACTTCTCCTCTCTTACAGGGGTACTCCGGTGCTCCAGCGTTCTGAACATATTGTTTAGAATGCCAGACTCCTGTGGCAGTGGTCGTGATGTCACGGCTACACCCCTTGTGATGTCACACCACACCTCCTTCATTCATGTTTATGGGAGGGGGCATGCCGGCAAACATGCCCCTTCCCATTGACATTAATGGAGGAGGCGTGGTGTGACGTCACAAGGGGCTTGGCCATGATGACACGACCACTGCTGCAGGAACCCGGTGTTTGTTTAGAATGCCGGGTGCTTGATCAATCGTGGGGCCCCAGCAGCAGGACCTCCACAATCAGACATATCATCCCTTATCCTTTGGATAGGTGATAAGATGTCCAGCAGTGGTGTACCCCTTTAAGGCCTTCTCAGATCACATCAGACTTCTCACACTTCTCCACACTGTACCTCAGTTACTCATCTACCTCTAACTCTAGACTGAACTTGACTGAACAGTTCCTCTCCCCTACACTATATAAAGGCCAAGGTAGGGGCATCCCATTGGGGCATCAGGATCACCTGGTTCACTCTGCAGGGCTTTCCTTAAAGTAATACTGGGAATGGTCATTTAGCACAAAATGGCAGTATAACACAATGCAGTATACCCTGGAGAAATGGGCCCAGAAGAGAGACACCAGACGTGCCTGAAGCAACATTTAGCCGACAGGACAATATCCTTTACTGGGAGACCACACATACAGGTAACAGGTAGAGTCTACCATAGTCTACCATACAAGAGAATATGTCCTGGACTTGGAGGACCTAATTGCAATAATAAAACAATCTTAAACTATATGTATTCAGCTGAGCTGGGATGAAAGAAATGACACTGTAGGAGAATTATTGCTAGTCAGATTCCATACTGTATATCCAAAAATATGTTGCTGGAGTGCTTCTTTATTGTACCTTTACATATAGACTGAGGATGTGAAGTTCTGGGACAGGAGTATAGAGTTTTGTGATTTATGAAGCTATATTATGAATTTCCTCTGCCATGAATCCTGGACTTGTTAACATTGAAAAAAAAAAAAAAGATCAAAACGTTATTCAGAGGTGGATATTGACTTTCACAAGTCCCTTAATTGCCTGAAATAAACCATTTAGCTCCCCTAGAACTGGAAGCAGAACCTTCCTGTAGTTAGAGATATAGACTTATCGAGTCGTAGCCTCCTGGGTTCCAGAAATTCTGTGTAAAGATTATTCGATCTGAGAAATAATATAATCGTCATTACACGTTCAGACCAGTAGGGAGCTCTGTCCTTGGAGCTTGTGACCTCTCCCAGCAGATGTTTGCTACTGACTGTAAATGGTGACACATGTCTATTTACTTGGTGCGAGAATAAAGAAAGAAAATTGAGAATCGCTGATGCATTTGGGACTATTAAGCTTTAAAGAGCACAAAAACAGATACTACTGAGTGACAATCCCTGACAGGACAGGGCTCGGATACAGAAGAAGCCAAAGACTCGATGCCGACTCCCCCAATCTGATAGTAGGTTTAGTGACCTTGAGCTAAATCGACTAAATCCTCGGCACAAATATAAGCTTTCAGTGACAATGGAATTTCCTACAGCTTTAGGGTCTATTCACATGGCGAAATTCCACCTGACATGAAAGCCCAATACAGTTATATGGGATTCCGCATTTCTGTTGACACTTCGGTATTGAAATGTGGAAATTCTGAAGTGTCAACCGGAGTGCGGAATCCCATAGAAGTGTATTTAAGGGTACTCTGCCCCTAGAAATCTTATCCCCCATTTAAAGGATAGGGGATAAGATGTCTGATCGCGGGGATCCTACCACTGGGGACCCCCGCGATCTCGGCTGTGGCACCCCAGACATCCGGTGCACAGAGCGAACTTCGGTCCATGCTGGGTGAATAGCAATGCGGCACGGAGGCTTGTGATGTCACGGCCATGCCCCCTCCATGCAAGTCTATGGGAGGGAACATTACGGCCCTCACGCCCCCTCCCATAGACTTGCATTGAGGGGGTGTGGCCATGACATCACATGTGGGGTGTGGCCGTGACATCATGAGCCTCTGGCGCTGCACCCGATGCTCTAAACGAATGCCAGGTGCAGCAGGGAGATTAAACATCTTATGCAGCAGGGACCCCTGTGATTAGACATCTTATCCCCAATTCTGCCTGAAATGAAAGCTCAATACACTTCTATGGGATTCCGCACTCCCGTTGACACTTCAGAATAGACCCTAAGGATAACACATTTGGAATATATGGCTGCACCTATTGCTAGGGGATGAGCCACAAAGCAAAAATGGGAAACTAATCTCTGCTAGAGCAAAATGATGTGGGCAAGAGCAGAGGATTAGATTACATTCACAGAGTTTGATGGAAGTTGTCACAAATCGTGACATCACAAGCCTCCGGTGCTGCACCCAACGCTCTAAACAAATGCCAGGTGAAGCAGGGAGATCCTTTGGATAGGGGATAAGATGTCTAGGGGTGGAGTACCCCTTTAAAGCTTGATCCGCACCAGCTGCTGCCTAGCTGCGGGCACATCTCAGCCCCAACTTCGCAATGGTCGAAAGTTCGACAAGTCACGGTCCCCCCCAAATTCGAATTGAATGCGGGTTCGGGGGTTTCGACTTGCTCTATTCTGGACTATACCAAACCAAAAATTAGTAACGTATACAGGACTATGGCTCACCGGACTACTGGACTACACTTAAAAAGCTTTGAGCGCTTAATATTATTGCTGTCTCCATCTTGACACCAGAATTCTATTACATAACGCGCCATACAGAGTCATTATATTAAATCACCCCCCCACATCTTCTCTCCAGGTAAATCCTCCGCATCCTTTGGACACAATCAATTTCATTCTGTTTCCTTGAATCTTTGCACCTGATGCTTTTTCCTTTGAAGGTAAACAGATCTATCAGCGTCTAAGGCGAGAACATCTCAGAAGAAGTGATATATTAATGGAGATTGTAAATAGGTCAGCGTGACCCACTTATATATTGGTCAACACTTGGCGCTGCCCCTCCCCGCACCCCAGAGAGGAGAATAATCCTTTCTTAGATACAATTGCTGCAGGTGTCTGAGGAAATGAGAAATAAATGATACACTCACCGAGCGGCTACCTTCAGCGTTACATTTTATTAAAACATTTATTAATGTCTTTAGGGAACATCCCCGGCTTCACGGTCTAGACTCCCCAGCAGAGAAGCTCTATCTCTTCCCATCTCCTTCATCACCTTCATTATCTTCTAAGATACATTTAGAAAATACTCATCTCAAATAAAACTAAAGAGGAAATAGGGATCGGTTTATAAATGGGAAAATATTACTTCCAATTATTATTTTTTTTCCTCGGTGAAGATAATTATAACCGGGTCTAAAATACATTAGAAATACATAAAAAGAGGTGAAAACTTCACAGGTACTGAAATAGATAAATAGATACAAAAAGCTAGAAGTTGGTCAGCACATTCTGATACACAACCATTGTATGGACCAGGCATACAGGGGCACTCTGCTGCCGCTGAACCACAAATACAAACAAAATGATGACAGCAGCACACTACTAGCACAAAGGTATATATGAAATATGACATGCTTTACTTCACATTACTGCTATATTGAAAAATAGAGGTTCTTACAATTTGGCCAAATAGTGTGAACCATCCCACCATAATAAGGTGATCTCTTTGGGATGGACCCTACACTATGAATATGCCTCTCCCTGGCTGCACTGAGCCTCAATATCTGGGCATGTAAGGTCTCTATTTTTCACCATTGCAGTATTGCAAAGTTAAACATGTCATATTTCATGTATAGCTTTGTGCTAGCAGTGTGCTGCTGTAATTATTTTGCTTATATAGATAAATGGATAGAGGGAAAAAGAGAGATGTAAAGATAATGGATATATATATATATATATATATATATATATATATATATTAGATAGATAGATACATAGATATGAGATAGATACATAGATATGAGATAGATAGATAGATAGATATGAGATAGATAGATACATAGATATGAGATAGATAGATAGATAGATAGATACAGGGCTGCCATCAGAAATTCCAGGGCCCCTTACACAGCTCAAGGCCTGGGCCCCCCACAGCTCAACCCCCCCCCCCCCGCACCTCTCCTCCTCACTACTATAACCCCCCTGAACCTCTCCTCATCACTACTATAACCCCCCGCACCTCTCCTCATCACTACTATAATCCCCGCACCTCTCCTCATCACTACTATAACCCCCTGCACCTCTCCTCATCACTACTATAACCCCCCTGCACCTCTCCTCATCACTAATATAACCCCCCCCCTCACCTCTCCTCATCACTACTATAACCCCCCGCACCTCTCCTCATCACTACTTTAACCCCCCCCGCACCTCTCCTCATCACTACTTTAACCCCCCTGCACCTCTCCTCATCACTACTATAACCCCCCCGCACCTCTCCTCATCACTACTATAATCCCCCTGCACCTTTCCTCATCACTACTATAACCCCCCCCGCACCTCTCCTCATCACTACTATAACCCCCCTGCACCTCTCTTCATCACTACTATAACCCCCCTGCACCTCTCCTCATCACTACTATAACCCCCCTGCACCTCTCCTCATCACTACTATAACCCCCCTGCACCTCTCTTCATCACTACTATAACCCCCCCGCACCTCTGCTCATCACTACTATAACCCCCCTGCACCTCTCCTCATCACTACTATAACCCCCCCGCAACTCTCCTCATCACTACTATAACCCCCTGCACCTCTCTTCATCACTACTATAACCCCCCCCCCCCGCACCTCTCCTCATCACTACTATAACCCCCCTGCACCTCTCCTCATCACTACTATAACCCCCCTGCACCTCTCCTCATCACTACTATAACCCCCCCGCACCTCTCCTCATCACTACTATAACCCCCCCCCGCACCTCTCCTCATCACTACTATAACCCCCCCGCACCTCTCTTCATCACTACTATAACCCCCCCCTCACCTCTGCTCATCACTACTATAACCCCCCTGCACCTCTCCTCATCACTACTATAACCCCCCCGCACCTCTCCTCATCACTACTATAACCCCCCCCGCACCTCTCCTCATCACTACTATAACCCCCCGCACCTCTCCTCATCACTACTTTAACCCCCCCCGCACCTCTCCTCATCACTACTATAACCCCCCACCTGTCCTCATCACTACTTTAACCCCCCTGCACCTCTCCTCATCACTACTATAACCCCCCCGCACCTCTCCTCATCACTACTCTAACCCCCCTGCACCTCACTTCATCACTACTATAACCCCCCCGCCGCACCTCTCCTCATCACTACTATAACCCCCCTGCAACTCTCCTCATCACTACTTTAACCCCCCCTGCACCACTCCTCATCATTACTATAACCCCCCCGCACCTCTCCTCATCACTACTATAACCCCCCCGCACCTCTCCTCATCACTACTTTAACCCCCCCCCCCGCACCTCTCCTCATCACTACTATAACCCCCCTGCAACTCTCCTCATCACTACTTTAACCCCCCTGCACCTCTCCTCATCACTACTATAACCCCCCCGCACCTCTCCTCATCACTACCATAACCCCCCTGCACCTTTCCTCATCACTACTATAACCCCCCCGCACCTCTCCTCATCACTACTATAACCCCCCTGCACCTCTCTTCATCACTACTATAACCCCCCCGCACCTCTGCTCATCACTACTATAACCCCCCTGCACCTCTCCTCATCACTACTATAATCCCCCCGCAACTCTCCTCATCACTACTATAACCCCCTGCACCTCTCTTCATCACTACTATAACCCCCCCCCGCACCTCTGCTCATCACTACTATAACA